>NC_085140.1:411272386-411572386 GCF_024139115.2 Armigeres subalbatus | reverse complement strand
TCCGTATTACGTCCGGAGTACCACAAGGAAGCCACCTTGGGCCCCTACTATTTGTGCTTTTGTGAACGATTTATGCAGCGAATTGAAATCTTCAAACATTTTGTATGCCGACGACTTGAAAATGTTTCGAGCCGTAACGTCGCTGGTGGATTGTTGCGCGTTGCAAGCCGATGTTGATAAGCTTTAGGACTGGTGTGACGGGTGTGACAGAAATGAATGTAAACAAATGTAACATTATCACGTTCACACGTCTGCCCTTTAATAATTTTGAATACACTATGCACGACCTAACTTTGAATCGAGTCTCGCTCGTCAAAGATCTAGGTGTTTCACTGGACAGTAAACTTCGTTTTAGTGAGCACATCTCAACCACAACAGCTAAAGCTTGTGTCATATTGGGACTTATGAAGCGCAACACCCGAGATTTCAGCGATATTTACTGCCTCAGGATGTTGTATACATCGCTGGTTCACAGTATTCTGGAGTATGGCGTAGTCGTATGGGCATATCACGCAACGCAAATAGCCAGAATCGAATATGTTCAGAAAGCTTTCATCAGATTTGCGCTACGAAGGCCTTCCTGGCGTAATAGACGTGAGTTGCCTCCATATGAGCACCGCTGTGAACTCGTGAGTCTTCCTACATTCAGGTATGGGAAAAATCTGTTCATTTAGCGCTAATCTTTCACTCACATCTATACACAATCGCAAATTAGGCAACTTTACCAAAATTTTCAAATTCGATTGTCTGCCGTTTGGCTTCAGTTAGTAACGAATCATGCCAAAAAACAAACAGACAAAATTCATCACCGAATCTTTCCCACAGATAGCAAATTATGCATAGCCGAGTATTTGTTTACATTTGGTTCGTAAGCGAATGGAATCGCAATTGAGTGGTGAGTGAGGATTCGGCAGAAAGAATCAGGCCGCAAAACGAATCATTGAGTCTAAATTGAATCAATCTTCTGAGTCCAACTCAGTGTTTTCTGCTGCACTCACTACACATCGGTTCACTCTCATCTCTCGATTTCTTTTTGTTCTATTTTTGGCTTCACTTCTCCCTGCTGGGGGGCACTCAGTAGGTATGAATCGTTTGTTGGTTTGCTGTTGGGTTGAGTAGCATTCGTTTTGCAATCGCGTGTTCGCTGATGGATAGGGATTTAAAATTGGTGTGGTTCGTGTGAGTGAGTGAGTTTTCCCATAGCTGCCTACATTGAGAAGTAGGAGAATGCTTCTTTAGAGGCTCTTCGTATTCGACCTTCTGCAGAACAACATCGACTGTCCTTATCTTTTGGCGAAACTCCGTTTTAATGCCCCCGAAAGAATAGAACGAACAGGAGAGCAGACTTTTTCCGACGCCCTGCACACCGTACATTGTATGGGCAAAAAATCCGTTTGACGTTTGTTGTGTATGCTTTAATGCCATCAGTCATTTGTATGACTTTAATTTAAGTAAATGAATGATCAAGTCGCGTATTAGTTCTTAAGCTTTTTAGTCTGTACGATGAATAACATAGTCGAAGACTGTAAATAAATAAATTAAATTAAAATTAAATCTGCACTGAGGTTATCCTTCCTTCTTCTTCCTTCTTCATCTTATAATTTTCTTCATTATTCCTCCTGTTTTCCTTCTTTCCTTCTTTCTTCTTTTTTTCCATATGCTTCCTTTTTCATTCTTTCTTGTTCCTTATTTCTTCTTCGCTCTTCCTTTTTTTTCTTCGTTCTTCCTTCTTCCTGCCTTCCTTCTTTCTTCCTTCCCCTTCCTTCCTTCTTCCTTCTTTCTTGTTCTTCCTTTTTCTTCTTTATTTCTCCTACTTCCTTCTTAGTTTTTCCTTCTTGCTTCTTTCTTCTTCTTCCTTTTGTCCTTTCTTTTTTATTCTTCCTTCTTCCTTTATCTTTCTTTCCTCTTCCTTCTTCTTTCTTCCTTTTTCCTTCTTCTTACTTCCGTCTTTCTCCTTCGGTCTTCCTTCTTCCTCCTTCTATCTTCCTTCTTCCTCCTTTTATCTTCCTTTTTCCTCCTTCCATCTTCCTTCTCATTTCTTTCTTCCTTCTTCTACCGACTCCCTTCTGTTTTCTTTATTCTTCCTTCTTCATCATTTCTTACTACTCACACCTCACTCCTCACTTTTCATTCGGACTAATGACCATTCGGCCTATTGGTCTTCAGCCCAATGATCCAGCATAATTTGTCGCTTACATATTCGGTAAATTCAATATGACAACGCCTCCCTACCAGCAACTAATTTTAAAATTTTAGCAGGACTAGATATTGTTCAAAATATTGTTCCACGCAACAGTATGATTGTACGAATTTATTAAACATTTGTTAAATAGAATATTTCTCCTTATTAATACTTCTTTATATTGAAACGTTATCATTAAAGCCTAAAACTAGAATCGAAATGATATATAATTTGCCCAAACTCATTTTCTGAGCCGTTAGTACCGCTACTAACGGATCATTCAATATCCCTTATTCGAAAAAATGGAGTATATTTAAAAAAGAATGAAATGAAATGCGGCGAAATATTGCAATATTTTTTTTTGCGTAATGGAAAGAATCCGCTGAATAAAAACATGACACATGAAATTAACTCAAAAGTGACAAAAACTCAAATAGGATAATTTTTTATATCATAGACCAATGTAGTTAGGGGCCATCCAGAAACTACGTGGTCATATTTTTGAAGATTTTAACCCCCTCCCCCATGTGGCTTATCGTGGTCAATTGGCAGACCCCCTCCCCCTATGACCACGTGGTTTTTTCAAGTACAGCAATTAAAAAAACCTTATGTAACTAAAACATATGGTTAATCCGATCAATTTTGAAGATGCACAATTTCAGTTGATTCAAAATCAAACTAAACCCAGCATGAAAATTATAAATTTTCATGAAGTCGAAAATTTTGATGATGTTATCATGTTGTAATGTGCATCAGGTATTAGGATATCTAGAACTCGCACACCTTCAATGCATCAGGAGGGTACAAAAAAAAAAATGTGGACTCGCGAAAATCTTATAAAAATTTCGAGAAAAATTTATAATGGTTTAGAAATTTTCCAATAAATCCCCATATCTTTGATTTTTTTTAAATTTTTTATTGATGTTTTTTTTAAATGACCATAAAGTTCATCACTGAATATCCCTATAGATTTGGGACCTTCCATAGCTCTGGAGCTACTGTAAATTCTTAAGATATTAACCTCAGCGAAGCATCTGAACTAAACTCCTACAACGAAAAGTTTACCAGAGAATCACAAAGTTAATATGTAATCTTAGAGATGCAAATAAAACCTACTACTGTTGTTTCTTTTCAGTAGCATTCATGTAGAAATTTCAGAATCATCAAAATTGGAAATAAATAAATAATTTTTTTAATTATTCATTGCTAATATTGATTTATTCATGAAAATTTTGTATTTTTTCGTTGAACATTTTGATTTCTTCATGGAAAATTCTTATTTCATAATTGCAATTTTTGCTTTTACAAGTGCTAATTTATTATTGTTGTGTGTATTATTGTTCTTTATTGGCAATTTCCTATTTTATTATGGAAAATTTCTATTTTTTCTCTACTAAAGAGATTTTCAATCCAGAGCTGGCTCTCTCAAAATTTCTAATTCTTCATTGAAATTTTATTTTGATATCGACTCGTGGAAGCCAATGATGCCATACTAAAAATATTTTCTCGGTCACTCTGATGGTTCTTTCGAATAATTTCCCAAGGAACTTCTATTCCACATCTCGAATATGCTTCAATCAATGGTCCTTTTATAAGCGAATAAATGTATTATAGACCAATTATTATTTTGGAGTTCGGATCATTCGATTTATCCAATTAACCAACTTATGAATGATGTATGATATAATATCCCAGTAGGTCCATTGGATTGATATGACTTCAATTATTATTTATACAAGCTACTACAGACTTTTTAGCTTATACAAAACGACCTGAAAGTCGTAATGTTTGAACTACTTGATCATTCAAGTCCGTGAACCCAGTGCTTCTAAGGCCCTACAAAAACAGTTTGGGAACAATCATAGTCATTGTCATTGTGCAACTTGATGTTGATGTTGACTCAAGATAATTTTAGGTACCTTGTCTCTTGGATCTCATGTTAATGGAAATTAGAATCATATGCTTATTTTATCGGATTGGATATATACCGATGATGAGAACATTGCAAATTTTGATTGATCTGGTAGATTCGTGGGCAGAACTTGAGAGCATTTTGAAGTACCTTGAGCATCTCGTATTCCTGAATATTAATCACTGGCTTAACGTTCAGGATGGCCCATCTTATCTGACCACCCATCTATACAGAATGATTCAAACATTTAAACTTTATTTACATGCTCTTAGAATCGAAATCTTCCGAAGGTTTCGGATATCTGAGCTTTCATGGTCAGTCAAATTTGAGCTCCCATATTTTTCTGTGAAGCCAATATCTTGATGAACAATTTTACTGAAGAAAATGGTGGCCTAGCTCTCTTTTGTGATTTTATAGACAATCTTAAGCGCTGGGCATATATGACCCATCATTCCTGAAAGGGTTGAGATTTGTTTTGGAATTCAATTTCAATCGTTATTATAACACTATTTTTAAATTAGATTGATTTAGGAATTGGAGTGTTTTTTTCTGGAACACTGCTACTTTTTTTCATATCGCAGGAATCTCCTTAGTTCTAAGACTCTTTTATGAATTTGAAAAGCATTTTATCTAGAATTTCATGTTGATTTTTTAAATGCAAGATTCATTACCTTTTTCATGCGCACTACTAGAATTTTGTGAATTTTCAAAATCCTGGGCAACTTTAATGAATCTTCGAAGGAAATTCTTCTAAATTTACAATGGATTTTTTTTTCGTTTTCCAAAAGAAATTCTTAGAAACTTTCAGCAGTTTCTTTTTAATTTCCAAAGAAATTATTCGGAATATGCCAAAATATTTCGATGGAAATTCCTAAGATTTTCCAGAAGAAAATTGAAAAAGTTCATCTGAAACACCAATTCGAGAAAATTCCGAAGTTTTTTACAAGTGGAAATAACGAAAAAAAGTACTTTTGTGGTACTTGAAAAGGTTGTACTTTTGAAGCATTTCCAGTAGGAATTCATTAAAAAATTAAATCAAAATTTTAAAGATTTTCTAATGTGAAAATTCCTTAAACTTTCTAAACCATTTCCTATGCATCTTCGCATGGTAAAGATTTAAAGCAATGTTTAGCTAAACCTACAAAAAAAATCAAAATGACATCCCGAAGAAGAATAAATTCCCGACGAAATTTTGGTATGATTTCTGGTTCAAATTAAAATAACATGAACCTTGAGAATTTTAAAGATTTATTTTTTGAAAATCCAAAGATTTTTTTGAAGATAATCCATAGACTCTTCCGTGGAAATTCTAAATAATGCCTGAAATAAAAAATACTTGGAAAATTAAAAAAATGTGATAGAATTCACAAAGAGCTTAAAAAATTATTCCGAAAAATTTTCATTTCAAAATTCCAAAATTGAAAAAAAAATCAACGGAAATATCAAAGTGTTTCATGTGGCATTGACTCCATATTCCAATTGGAAGTTGGTCTGCTTTTCAACTTAGTATATTCTATAAGCATTTCCTCAGTTATAAATTGAAAGCTTTTATATGCCAGCCATTGCACGATTATATATCTTGTGTAGCAAGCACGATGTATACACTATACCTATGGTGTCGAGAATGTTTCCCACCCGAAAACATCCTAGACAGGAACGAGAATCGAACTCGTCATCTCAGGATTGGCAATCCTCGCAAGGCTAACTGGAGACTGAACATTTTGAAGTGCACTCCTTAAAATGTTCGAAAAACTACTTTTGTAAATGAAAAAGAATTTCTGGTGAAGATTCGGAAGAACTTGTCGAAGAAATTCATTAGAATTTTTCGGAATTTACACTGGAAATGTTTTGTTTTTGCCTTTCTCGTATACTAAGTATACGGTAAAGGCTATATGATCGCTCCAAAAACAAACTTTTATAGGAGACTCGGAGACCCATAGTGTTATATACCGATCGACTCAGTTCGACGAATTGAGGTGATGTCTGTGTGTATGTGTGTGTGTGTGTGTATGTGTGTTCGTCTGTGCGCACCCACGTACCAAAATGTAGCAAAAGTGTCACTCATTTTTCGGGCACTTATCCTCAACCGATTTCCTCGCTACAAGTTGCATTCGACGCAGAATTGTGTCCCATTATTTCCTATTGAAAATTGGCCAGATCGGACTATGGGATCGAAAGTTATGGCCAAAATACTTTTTTTACGGAATAATCGCGTAAAAAAGTGTCACTCATTTTTCGGGCACTTATCCTCAACCGATTCCCTCGCAACAAGTTGCATTAGACGCAGAATTGTGTCTCATTGTTTCCTATTGAAAATTGGCCAGATCGGACTATGGGATCGAAAGTTATGGCCAAAATACTTTTTTTACGGAATAATCACGTAAAAAAGTGTCACTCATTTTTCGGGCACTTATCCTCAACCTCGCTACAAGTTGCATTCGACGCAGAATTGTGTCCCATTATTTCCTATTGAAAATTGGCCAGGTCGGACTATGGACTCGGAAGTTATGGCCAAAATATTTTTTTTACGGAATAATCACGTAAAAAAGTGTCACTCATTTTTCGGGCACTTATCCTCAACCGATTTCCTCGCTACAAGTTGCATTCGACGCAGACTGGTGTCCCATTGTTTCCTATTGAAAATAGGACGGATCTGACTAAGGGATCGAAAGTTAAAGCCAAAATACTTTTTCTACGGAATAATCGCGTAAAAAAGTGTCACTCATTTTTCGAGCACTTATCCTCAACCGATTTCCTCGCAACAAGTTGCATTCAACGCAGAATTGTGTCCCATTGTTTCCTATTGAAAATTGGCCAGATCGGACTATGGGATCGAAAGTTATGGCCAAAATACTTTTTGTACGGAATAATCGCGTGAAAAAGTGTCACTCATTTTTCGGGCACTTATCCTCAACCGATTTCCTCGCAACAAGTTGCATTCGACGTAGAACATTGTTTCCTATTGAAAATTGACCAAATCGGACTATGGGATCGGAAGTTATGGCCAAAATACTTTTTTTACGGAATAATCACGTAAAAAAGTGTCACTCATTTTTCGGGCACTTATCCTCAACCGATTGCCTCGCAACAAGTTGAACTCGACGAAGAATCGTGTCCCATTGTTTCCTATTGAAAATTGGCATGATCGGACTATGGAATCGGAAATTATGGCCAAAATACTTTTTACTGAATAATCGCGTAAAAAAGTGTCACTCATTTTCGGGCACTTATCCTCAACCGATTTCCTCGCTACAAGTTGCATTCGACGCAGACTTGTGTCCCATTGTTTCCTATTGAAAATTGGCCAGATCGGACTATGGGATCGAAAGTTATGGCCAAAATACTTTTTTTACGGAATAATCGCGTAAAAAAGTGTCACTCATTTTTCGGGCACTTATCCTCAACCGATTTCCTCGCAACAAGTTGCATTCGACGTAGAATTGTGTCTCATTGTTTCCTATTGAAAATTGACCAGATCGGACTATGGGATCGGAAGTTATGGCCAAAATACTTTTTTTACGGAATAATCGCGTAAAAAAGTGTCACTCATTTTTCGGGCACTTATCCTCAACCGATTGCCTCGCAACAAGTTGAATTCGACGTAGAATCGTGTCCCATTGTTTCCTATTGAAAATTGGCATGATCGGACTATGGAATCGGAAATTATGGCCAAAATACTTTTTTTACGGAATAATCGCGTAAAAAAGTGTCACTCATTTTTCGGGCACTTATCCTCAACCGATTTCCTCGCTACAAGTTGCATTCGACGCAGAATTGTGTCCCATTGTTTCCTATTGAAAATTGGCCAGATCGGACTATGGGATCGAAAGTTATGGCCAAAATACTTTTTTTACGGAATAATCGCGTAAAAAAGTGTCACTCATTTTTCGGGCACTTATCCTCAACCGATTTCCTCGCAACAAGTTGCATTCGACGTAGAATAGTGTCTCATTGTTTCTTATTGAAAATTGGCCAGATTGGACTATGGGATCGGAAGTTATGGCTAAAATACATGTTTGCCTTTTTGCCTTTTTTATACAAAACCAAAAAAAGTGTCACTCATTCTGGGTAATTCTTCCTGGATAATCTCTAGGAGGCAATTTTAAAATAATTCCAGATAGCATTTCTAGCGAAGATTCAGAAAGCATTGCAAGAGGAGTTCCAAAAAGCATTTCTGACAAAGTTATATGTAATAAGCTTTCTTGGCGCAAGTATGTAAGAATTTTAGGAGGCGTATCAGTTCTGAAGGGTTTTCAGCAAAACTTTTCAGTATGAACTCCTGGATTTTTCTTTCATATTGTGATTTTGTTATAAAATTACAGGCTCATTACTTATGAACACTTAAAGGAATTCTATGAAGAAAGAGCTTTTGGATCAATTCCTGGTGGAACTTCTGGAAAAAACAAGCGACAAAAGAGAATAGCAATAGCTCTTTGTCATCATCTGCAGAGGATAAAGACATTGTTGCGTTCCATTTTATTTGCAACATTTGCGTTCCATTTTATTTGCAACATTTGCGTTCCATTTTATTTGGAGAGGTAATTGTTGTGAACTTTTCAAACTGTGATAACTTGTATATTTAAGAAGTAAAACACAAATCATGTCAACAGATGGTTAAGTTTATGTCTAAACTATGATACCGTGGTGTGCCCTAATTTCACGCGCGCCCTAACTTCGCGCATTATAAAATCATTTATTTTTTTCAATTTTTAGGTGCCAGTCAAAATTGAAAAATCTGGAGGATTACAAAATATCATTGTTGTTGGATGTTTTTCACGAAAAAATTTGAAAAACAAACTTGGTTTAGTACATCAAATAAAATTATTTCAATTTGATCCTCCCATCGACCGCCATATTTGCTTGTGCTTAGCACAGCGACGAAGAACATGAGACCAAGTAAACAAATGATTTTACTGTACAAAACTGGCTTTTTGGAAATATTTGTATCCATTATGCTTTGTTGGATATGTTTATTCGTCATTACTATTGAAAAGTGTAAAATTTTATGTATTTTATGCTTATTTAGACTTTTGCTTTGTGCGCGAAATTAGGTATATGAGAGTAATTATGGTGCCTAATTTCGTTTATTGTTGTTGCGCAGTTTCATTTGCAACATTCTAATGAAACAAAAGCAATATAATACACAGGACAGTTTTACACTGAATAGAACCCGAAGAGTTCATTCCCATACGCTTTTTATCTAATTTTCTAATTAACCACCGACATCGACTAATGTTGACTTGAAAAATCTTATAGATCAGTGCCTGCAATAGCTATCAAATCCGATGTGTAAAATGATGCTAAAATGTGCGATGTGTAAAATGATGCTAAACTTAAGATAAAACTACAGCAGCTTTTCGATAATGTATATAATATTGAAGATGTCTTGAATAAAACACATATTTGAAGATGTCCTTTGTAAGAGATGGCGAAATTAAAGACTTCCTTTCATGACGTCTTGAAAATTTTAACTTTTTTTATACACCAGCTAAACTTTGTCATACAATGCCTTTTTTCTTAAAAAATTGTTTATATTTCAGAAGAAAATTATATTTTAGGAATTATGACTTGTGTCAACTAAAATTCATGAAGTAAAATCTAAGCAAAGCTCCGGGGTCGAAATATAGGCACATACCGTTTATAGGCATAAAGAATGGGTCACTGACGGCTGTCTGATACCGTTATCTGCATATTTTGAACAATGGATGCATGCTTCTATTGGTTAATTGATTATATTTCATCAAACCAATAGCGATATTCAATTCCAAGCATGAGCGAAGTTAGGAACACTTTTGCGCGAAATTAGGAACTATCCTATTTTCTTGCGCGAAATAAGGAGCATATAAATAACGGTCTTAGATACATACCGCATTTTTTTTTTAAATAGCAGCCAAATTTGCAAGTAACATCCTAGAATCTTTCTACTACGTGATGCAGTAGCAAATGTTTCCAAATGCCCACTACATGTTTTGCCTTTCTCGTATACTAAGTATACGTAAAGGCTATATTCACTCAAAAACAAACTTTTTATAGAAGGCTCGGAGAACCATAGTGTTATATACCAATCGACTCAGCTCGACGAATTGAGGTGATGTCTGTGTGTGTGCGTGTGTGTGTGTGTGTGTGTGTGTATGTGTGTGTATGTGCGCACCAAAAGAGCAAAAGTTTAGCTCACTTTTTTGCACTTACCTCAACCAATTTACTCGCAACTGGTTGCATTCGACGTAGTGTATTGCCTCATTGTTTCCTATTGAAAATTGGCCGATTTGGACTATGGGCTTAAAGTTATGGCCAAAATACTTTTCCTCTTAAAAAAGCGCGTAAAAAAGTCTAGCTCACTTTTAATGCACTTACCCTAAACGGATTCCCTCACAACAGGCTGCATTCAACGCAGTATCTTGCTCCATTGTTTCCTATTGAAAATTGGACGGATCGAACAATGGGCGGGGCAGTTATGGCCAAAATACTTTTCTCATAAAAAGCGCGTGAAAAAGTCTAGCACATTTTAAGGCACTTACCCTGAACGGTTTCCCTCGCAACAGGCTCGGTTCGCCGCAGTATACTGCCCCATTGTTTCCTATTTAAGATTGGATGGATCGGACAATGGGCTTGGTAGTTATGGCCAAATACTTTTCTCAGAATAAAGCGCGTAAAAAATCTCGCTCACTTTTAATGCACTTACCCTGAACCGAACAGGTTGCATTCGACGCAGAATCTTGTCTCATTATTTCCTATTGAAAATTGGCCCGATCAGACGATGGGCTCAGAAGTAATGCTCAAAATACTTTTTTTTTACCGCACGAGAAAGGCATCATTACCGCTAGGTGGATTAATCTGGGTTTTTCATTATCAATTAGTAGCAAAATTTCCAAGCAAAATTTTTCAGAGAGAATTGTTCAAAAAATTCAGGATTATCAGGATTGTATAAAGTAATGTCAAAGTTTTTACAGGAAATTTCTTTACTTGATTATCCACAAGAAATTCTTTTGAATTTTTCTTCTTAAGATTTTTCTTGGATTATTGTAAGCACATGAACATTTTTCAAAATTGTAGCTGCAGTCCGCTGATGCAAAAGTGTCGGCGGCGTGATGCCAAAAACCATCTGCGGCGGAATTTAAAAAAAAATATGTTTCCATTTTCCCTTTCCAAATTTTTTTGTGGAAATTGAGACTGAATCGCAACCTGTTTTTTCGTTTATTTTTGTATGGATATAGGATCTTAGGCTAAGATACTCAAATAATGCAGATATGCATCGGCGTTGCGACCGACGCTGCGCTACCGGTTTTTCTCCATGCACACCTTTTAACGCTGAGTTGAAAAGACGTTACGTGGGCATCGGCCCTTAGATGCGCTTTGTGTTTAATGATTAAATCAATTGTGGTTTATTGATTTGTATTTTTACACCGCTATTGTTATTCATAAAAGTTGTTCATTATTAAAAAAAGCACATGGTTCGAGTGCGATTTTTCCTCCCCGTATGGCTTATCGTGGTCATTTTCCAAACCCCCCCTCCCCCATATGCCAATACGTGGTTTCTGGACGGCATATTATATGATCTGTTGTTTGTCTTTTCAGTTTTCCATTGCGACATTAAAGTTGATCCATTAAAATCAGATACCCAGGAAATAATTGAAATTATCATCATTCATAGCTTCAACCGAAACCCAACCGACCCAAGGTGGTCTATAATAAAACCGACTCTCGAAGTGATCAACGTCACCTTACCGACCAATTTAACCCGGGTTCGCGGCACTAATCCAATAAATCGTTTCGATATAATCGCCATTGTTATTCCCGTACCGAAGGCGTCGAACAACGGGACTTTTACCAGCCGTGGCTTGCACTATGTCTCATGATTTCAAAATACGAATCATTAGAGCATCACGCGCATTTCATAACTCGATCAAATTCCAGTGCACCCCACTGACTGACTGGCTGGTTGGCGTACACCGTCACTCCCGGCAGCACCCCGGCATTAAGGAGCAACAAGTAGATAGACACGAGCAACCAGCGAGGAGGCCGACGACGACGACGACGTCACTGCGGTAAAGTATATCAGTAATCGTGTACGGTTTTGATTGACTACCCTGGACAAGGTGGTGGCTCAAAAACACTTTTTCAAATTTTTTGATGGGCCGCCCTCTTTTCAACTCTATTGCGATGCCCTGATGTAATGGACAAAATTTCTTGTAAATCAGTTCTTGTTTGGACGGTGCTAAACTGGTTGGATGTTTATATGGAAAAATGTATGCAGAAACATCCAAAAACAGTGATTTGCAGTTGGAAGAGCACAATTGGCGATCAAGAACCATGATACTCATTCAGTTCTTGTAGAATTAAATACAGAATGTTATGCTGAAAACCGCGAGAAGATTAGAGTTTATTAAACCTAAGATATTAGCATTTTGCAGGAGTGTTGTAGGGTGAATTTATTTCTTTTCAAAGGTAAAAGCAACGAAATTTGCTCCGACCGCACTTCGGAGAAATGCTAATAACAACTTCTTTCAAACCGACTCAAAATCTTCTCGCGGTTTTCTACTGCATAACATTCTGTATTTAGGTCTCTTCAGATCTGGTGAGTATCTGGATAACTTCATCGTAGAAGTTGTGCTTCGTCATGGTGCAATTCACTGTTTTTGGATGTTTCTGCATACTGTTTTGCCGCGCAGACTTCCAGCAGGTTTAACACTGCGAAGCGTTAACCGTTTAGCGCAGAAATTTTGTCCAGAGCATCAGACATCAAATAGAACCGAATAAGAGGGCGGCCCATCAAAAAATTGGAAAAAATTTTCCCTTACTAATTTGAGCCACCCCTACCCTGGATGTACGCCGGGGCCGTTTAGTGGCGAGTTCGGTTGCGATGGACCGCCTCGGTTTCGTAATCACTATAATAAACTCTTTATCGTAAATAAATTTGATATTTAGATCATGTCTTTCTTACCCTACTGGGCACTGGACGTTGAAGCCGTCGTTAGATGGTAATGAGACTTCCAATATCGGGGTACTGACGGCTGTGGACCTTTGATTCGGTGGTCGGTGGCTGTGAGTCGTCTCGTCATCTCTCCACCACCGTCCAGACAGTAGGAGTAAGGTAAGGTGAAAGTTTCCTCACTTTCAAAATGCGCGTGCGGGCCGCGACCTGACAATTGAGGAATAGGTGGTTGCTCTGTGGTTTGGAAGCGGGACTTTGATCGAGGTGATCTTTGATGTAGAGTATTTTTGGGGCCGGGCACATCCTTGTGGAGATTTTGCACGAGTAAGTCACACTATTATGAGAGATACTCGGCATACCGGCTTTATGGGAGTGTCATATTATTTACGTCACCGTGAAGGTGGCCATCAAAATATCTTAGTTTGTGGCAGTTTATTTATAAGGGAGCATGATTTTGGTCAGCATAGTTTTTATTAAATAGAATGAAAACTTTATGAGCTATAGAAAAAATATTTATAGGAAGTATTGTCTTGGAGTGCTTGTTTATACGGAATAATTTTGACGCTTGAGTTTTAAAACCTGAACTTAAGGTTACAATATGTCGAAAAATGATACGATGTTCAATTCCTCCTCAATAGATAGTATTACCTTTATAGTTATTAAATTTTACCATTCATTAAAAACACGCCATTGATTTGGGATACAAAAGAAAATTCCTATTTTCTTCTAAAAGCGCATCGTTCGACCATAGCATTCAAGCAATACAAGAGCAATCGGGATATCGAGAAGGACATTCTTGTGAAACCGCATTGAACTTAGTGTTAGCCAAATGGAAAAGAAAACATGGAGTGTAAAGATACTATCATTTTGTATTTTTGGATCTTAAACGCTGCCTTTGAAACAATCTCCTGGCCCTTATTGTTGGAAAAAATCAAACTTTTGGAATTTCGGGTTCTGCGTATAGACGGGTTCAGAAGCTATTTGTCTGAATGAATCCAAAGGACTGTTTTTTAATGATTTATGTTTTAAATCCCATGGAAAGTGTCTTGGTGTTCCCACAGGAAGTGCATTAAGGCCCGTTTTATTTGTACTGTATATTAATGACATACGGACGGGTCTTGCATTTTGCAACATTAATCTTTTTGCGGATATTTTAGTGTGTTATTCATTGCAGCTAGAAATATCGATGATGTTGTTTCACGCTTGAATACAGATTTGCATTCTCTGGTAGATGGTTGAAGGTGAAACAGTTGAAGTTGAATATAAATGAAACTAAATACATGGTAATTTCTTACGGAATCGATTTATTGATAATGTTTCTGTTAGAATTGATAATGGCCGACACTTGATCTAGCGTTCGGGAAATTCAATATCTTAAGCGTGATTACTGATGATCTAATTGAAATTTGATTCTCATATCAACAATGTCATCAAAGAAAATAGCCAAGAAGTATGGAATTTTATGTCAGTTAAAAAACGAATTAACTGTTGCGAGTGAAATACTGATTGTACAAATCAATCCTCTCTCCTCACCTACGGACTTTTGCGCCTCCATTTTATTTCTATTATTAGAAACCTAAATATCAACGAAGTTACAACGTTTGCAAAAATAAAGTTATGCATAGAACTTGAGATATAATAGATTCACTTCCTCCTCCTTTTGTTGGACGCTTTACAATGGTTAACCAATTGAAGCAAAAGAATTTGTTTGTTTTAACTATGGTGTTCATTTTCAAAATAACCAATGGATTGCTTCCCCGATATTTGTGTAATCTCAATTGAAAGAGGAAGTGACCTTCATAAGATATAATACTAGAAACACGGATGAAACAAGAACACCTTATTTTTGTATGAAACTTCACAAGAGACCATTGTTTTATAAAAGGAATAAACGTATTCAATTTGATGCCTATACACACATCAAGCATTGAGACTATCACAGTTCAAGAGACTTTGTATTTCACACGTAAAAGCTGTTTTTTAAACAGTCATATATTTTAAGTTTTTGGTATTATTCAAATTGTGTATCTTGACGAAGTTTGTGATAACGAGATATCTTTTCTTGAACAATGTAAATGATTTTTTATTTTCATTAGAGCGCTTATAGACTATTTTTTATTTCGCCTCGATGAAGATGATGAGTATTTTATTTATTGACTTGTGTTTTTACATTCTTTATGTAGTCTACAAATGTTTGAGAATCATATGCCAGATACGAAATTTCAATGACTTTTGACGATTTTATGATCAATACTTATGAAACGTTTGGAACTGTTTGAAGGATACTATGAAAAGTAGTAGAGCTCTCAGATAGAACCCGCGATTTTATCGAGACTTTTGGTATCTACGGAGAGGTAACTGGTTTTGAATTTTTTCGATGAAATTAAATTGATTAAATTTGCGAGAATAGTTTGAGTACGCGCTTCTTGACGAAACTTTTGGCATCATGCGAGAGGTGTCTAAGTTTTGTAACCAATCGAACTCGCTAGCCTGCTGATGATGCTTGCATGGCTCTGTGGAGGAATCCAACTGTTTCTTTTGCTAACCTATGTTTTTAACAGCCTATAGCGGTGTTGTATTTTAATGTTATTTATATCTGTATGAAATAATCAGGATCGTTTATTGTTTGCTAAATCTGATTGAAATGGATCATTATTAATTATCTTAAAGATAAATCGTCTAGCTCAAACCTTTGTATGTGGCGGGACCATCATCATCATCATCATTCACATAATGCTTCCCATGGTCCCTAGTACGTCCCATGTCAGAGAAAGGCTGCTAATTTATTGCAATTTGTGAAAATAAATATTTCTTCTTCACTGTTTACCTTTCTCAAATGGCACTCAATGCCATCGCAACGAGTACACAATTCAACCAGCTTTTTCAAATACCTAGAAGACTTGTCCCATTTCCCGCGGTTTCACGCTTAGGCCTTCCTCCGCCACTTCTTTGATTTGCCACTGTTTGGCACTCCACTGATGCACCGTCATTGGAACAAGTGATTGTTCCGTTCGAGTCACTCGCAGTATGATTTTGAAGTTCTCTCCATAGAACCGCAGCTCATTTCCAAGTCATCGTCGTCGGAGTCAATGTAATAAAATGTAGTCAAGAGCAGCCTCTGTCCTCGGTTTGATAGGTACATGTGTAGTAGCTTTCCGACCTTCTCCGTCTTCATCGAGCCAGCCGTTGTCAGCATTGCCATTGAACACTGAAGTTCAAGTGCAATCCGGTACCGTGTAGTAAGGATCAGATGCTGCCGAAGAAAAGGTTGGTAAGAAGAAGTGATTAGCCGGCTATAGTTTGTTAATCTTATGGCTCTACGCGGCACATTGACGGTCTGCTTGCAGAAGAGTAGCACATTGTCAATAGCAGAAAAATGTACAATAATTCACAGGTCATTAATTTCTCTCCTTCGGCAGTGCTGCCCATCAAGAAGGTTCTCCCAAGTTGCGCAGTAGCTTCCCATCATCAGATGGAATGACTTTTGAAATGATTCAACTCGGTGGTGAAGGGTGATGAACGGGAGAGGTCCTGAGAGAATGGTCGGTTGCTCAATTTAATTTCCTTTTACGGAGCATTACACATCACTGCACCGGCTGTGGGAGACGATGCCGACGACGTGCAGTTGAGCATTTGTTTGGTCAAAAACGCTACAACTTTGTTTTATGTGCAAAAAATTAAATATCATAGTAAAATATTGTTGGGCTTAGTTTTAAAGGCATACTTGTTTTATTAGATTTTTGAGAGCTGTTTTCAAGTAATGTATAATAATAGTCACATTAGGGATATGTTAGCATAGCATAAGTATCTGCGCTTGTAATTATTGAAACGTTTCATTAAAATTCTGAAATATGTCTCTTGTAATTGTTAAGGAAGCATGAATAAATACACAAACATTTATGTTAAGCGATTATCGTTGCTTATTTATTTAAAAAATATGCTTCAATTGTTGGAAAATGGGAAATGGGCATCTGATACGCGTATGATTAAACCAAAACCCAAGAAACAGGATGCTACAGAATATTAACAAAACACCTCGTTGTTGTTCATCTATCGTTTGAGATGAACATTTTTTGCCAGTTTAGCATGCCAGGAAGGTTATAAGACATTATTTCATAACGCTTCTTGCGTCTTTTAAACAAATTTTCAAACTAAAAAAAACAAATTTTAATTTTTATATCCTTTTGTAATGGATGCTTGTCATGAACAGTTCAACAATTTTGATCAATCTCACTGAAGATGCACTCCACCATGGGTCGGTGAATGAGGAGCCGATGGATTACGTCGTGTTGGGAACTTCCTACCGCGGGCGAGGGGATATTCCGTTTTCTTTGTGTCAAGGTGTTGATAGTGATAATGGGCTGTTTGCTGTTCTTTGAAGGCTTGCAATTGGCAGCACTAATGATTTTATTTTCCACCATTAGCCGCATATTTGAGAAGCGAATTCTTGCGAGTCTGGTATTGGTATTGGCTGTGATTCATCCTGAAGGCACTGATTGTGAAAAGAGGTTCGTCACTTGCTCAGGTCGACAGAATGCGGGAAACGGTCATGGGATGCTGGTAGAAGTCTTTTGTTTGCCGAGAAGGCATTATGAGTGTTTGATTGGAATATATTACGGTCAATTAATTCACTGATTGTGTGGGCATGGATAGAGCATTTCATTACTGTTCAAATATAGGTATTTATGATTTGTTTCCCGGACTCATCAAATAAACAAGCTGCTCAAAGAATACATTGTATTATAATTTATCACAGAATGTTTTTTTTGCAGATCAGCTAATAAATAATAACAGTCAACGCCGAATTCCACCTAGAGATTAAGCCAAAAAATGTTAAGGTATGGGGTTTCAAATAGGGGAGGGACGTTCAATATGCGCCCCCTAAGCAAATCTTCGAATTTAACATGATGATAATGGTCGAAATTATGTGCTTCCAATGTATTATACCGTTAACCTCCATTTTATAAAACAGAATTAAAATTTGGGCGAAAAACCAATTATATTCCGAGGAAGCAGTTTTATTTACAAGTACTGCATTTTCATTTAAATTTAAATCATGCGGATTGAAACTTGCGGCACGGCATCTTTAGGTAAAGCATACCATTGGTACATCGCGTAACTAAAAGGAATAGAGCAGACTATCTCGCGGTCCATAGCCTCTTACCCAGTAACTCCTACTTCGCTACCTCCCGCAGTGCTGGCTTGAATACGTGCAAACCTTAAGGAAGATCAGATGGCCAGCAGTTGGAACTATGGTCGTGTCACTGACAGGGAAGAGGAAGTTTACTCCTTTCCGGATTTGCATATCTTATTGAGCGTCTGTTCTCCATGTCAAGAATCGGCTCACATAGCGCCTATTCTCCATGTTAAGGGCGGCAGATCATCGTCCGGAGAGTACTGGCAAGGGACTCCTAATTGGCCTGCTGCACCATGGTCCTCAAAATTTGGGGGTTTTGTAGCCAGGCCCTACAAGCCAGCCTTTTGAACATCCGCAAAGCAACAATGAACAAGAGAGTACGGACCGGAACCATCAGCGAAGAGC
Source organism: Armigeres subalbatus (assembly GCF_024139115.2). Classification (NCBI taxonomy): domain Eukaryota; kingdom Metazoa; phylum Arthropoda; class Insecta; order Diptera; family Culicidae; genus Armigeres; species Armigeres subalbatus. Next base: position 411,553,818 of record NC_085140.1, on the reverse strand, counting down.
ACTGCGACGAAAAGGGACTAGCGATTGGAGGCTCGGTTGGTGGAAGTTTTGCGTCTCTCAACTTCATCGAAGCACTGCCGCATACTCGCCGATGATGCTCAAGAACCGTGGATTCGGCATCGTAGCGCTGCAGGAGGTTTGTTGGAAGGGATGTGGTGCGAACGTTTAGAGGTAATCATACCATCTACCAGAGCTGCGGCAACCTTTACACAGAGCTGGGAACAGCTTTCATAGTGATGGGTGATATACCCAAAGGCACTTTGGCCAGTCAGGTGACCCGATCAATGAGGTATGCGCAGGTTGAGGATCTAAAGGCCGGTTCTTCAACCCAGCATAATCAACGTCCATGGCCCACACTCCGGAAGCTTTGATGATGATGGGACGCATTCTACGCGCAGCTGGAACGTGAGCACGGCGCGCTGCCCGAAGCCACAACGTCAAAATCATCACAAGGAGATTTGAACGCTCAGGGTGGCCAGGAGGAGGAGTTTAGGCCACAACAACCAGAATATTCAGCGCTCGCCGGCGGACAAACGAAAACGGCCTTCTGACCAGGTGAGTTTCGCCGCTTTCAAGAATTGCTGTGCATTCGCAGCACCTTTTCTGCCACAGCCTCCCGTATCCAGTACACCAGGAGATCACCACTGCGGGCAGAATGCAAATCGGTACGTTCTGATTGATGGACAGCACCGGACATATCGTGGCGCTAACATCGACTCAATGACCACTATCTGGTGACGACAGACTGCGCCCAAAACTATCCGTCATCAACTTCTGCTCGGTGCGGACGACCTGCAGTATGACCCGAGCGACTGAAGCAACCTGATGTCGCCACTGCCGCACGCGCAGCATCTCGGCGGCAGCGTTGCCGGAAGAGGGTGAGCTCGGTGGAGCCCTCTTGAGGACTGCTGGAGTACAGTTAAAGGTTCCCCAAACACACGCGATTCGACAGTCGCGACGCGATTCTAGCGCCGGGCGACAGCGATTCCCAGCGCCGTTGGTATGGAGAAAGCGTATTCAATTGAAGGCATTGCCTGCAGCGACCCAACGATAAGATAGCGGCGACTGGTTGTCGCCGTCGCGGCGATAAAATCGCTTAGGTTTGGGGGAGCCTGGCGCAGCCCGTAAAACGCCGGCGAGAACAACAGCAGTTAGTTCGACGAAGAGTGCGAACAGATTCTGGAGAAGGACGCAGCGCGGGCGGTCGCACCTGCAGCAAGGTACTCGGCGGAACGTGGAACGTTATAGACGGGAAGCAGAGACAACAGACCCACGCCTTTTTCAGGAGAAGAAACGCCGTCTGGAAAGAAGCGGTGTGCGAGGAGAAAGAAACACGCAAGTTCGCGAGCCGAAATGTGCCGGGATGAGGACTGGAGCATCTTGACGGACGAACGTGTGGTGATCGAGAAAGGTGGAAACAGCACTACGAGGGGATCATTTGAATGGCGCTGAAGAGTACAGGCGGTGAAAGTCAAGGCAGCGGAGGAGATGACTATTTCCATCCAGACCAACGGACGATGGAAGCCATATGTTACGCAAGGAAGTTAAGGATGCCATCCAACAGCTAAAGACCAATAAATCAGCTGATAAGCTGAGCTCATCAAGATGGGCCCGCAAAAGCTAGCCACTTGCCTACACAAATTGATAGTCAGAATCTTGGAAGCTGAACAGCTGCCGGAGGAGGTGTGGAAGAGGTTATATGCCCCATCTACAAGAAAGGCGACAAGCTGGAGTGTGAGAACTTTCGAGCTGATCGCCATCCTGTTATGCCGCCTACAAAGTGATATCCCAGATCATCTTCTGTCGTCTGTCACCATTAGTGAATGAGTTAAATGAGAAGTTATCAAGCCGGTTTCGTTGACGGCCGCTCGTGTAACGGACCACATCTCTTTACTGTACGTAAATCCTTCAAAATGCCGTGAATACCAGGTCCCAACGCATCATCTGTTCGTTGATTTTGGGCGGCATACGACAGTATAGAGCCGCATGGAGCTATGGAAAATTATGGACGAGCCAACTTCCTGGGAAGCTTACCGAACCAGTCAAAGCAATGGTGGATGGTGTGCAAAACTGTGTGGTGCAGGCGAACACTCCAGTTCATTCGAATCGCACGCCGGGGCTAAAGACAAGGTGATAGACTTTCGTGCCTGTTGGTCGGCATTGCGCTAGAAGGTGTCATGCGGAGAGCCGGGTCTTACAGCAGGGTACGATTTTCAACAGATCCAGTCAATTTATTTGTTTCGCGTTCAACATGGACGTCATCGGACGAACATTTACAAAGGTGGAAGAACTGTACACCCGCCTGGAAACATGAAGCAACAAAATTTGGACTGGTGGTGAATACCTCAAAAATAAAGTACGGCTGGCAGCCAGGGCAGGAATAAGAGCTGGCAGACCGGGCCCATCTGGGAAGCAGTGTTACGATGAACAGGGATACCTTCGAGGGTGGTCAAAGAATTCGTCTACCTCGGATCCTGCTAACGGCTGACAACAATGTCAGTCGTGAAATACGAAGGCGCAGTATCTGCAAAACGGCAACTTGGCGAGCGTGGGGCGTATCAGAGGATATGGAGATGCAGCCTCGAACCGTGTATTGTGGCGATCAAATTGTTAATTCAGTGATATCTGTTTTAAAGCCGCAAACTAAATATGCAGATAAATGAAATGTCTATCTTATTTTCTTGACGCTCTTATAATAAATGTTTGCTACCGCAAGTGCCCCGGTATAGAAAACATAGAGGTAGTTCTACGTCAAAATTTTAAAAAAATACAGGCTAAAAACTGTTAAGTATCAAGAACAACTTTTACTCATGGCGGATATCTATTCTCAACAAAACCAAACTTTTCGAGCTTACATTAGCGAGCATTTCGGACCATCGTCAAGGAAAAGCCACTTAGATAATGTGGTCCCACCACACCTTAATTGTGATCTATTTACGGTGTTTTGTCCAAAGAGACTTATTTAAAAAATAAGTATCTCAGAAACATCCACTACACGATAGTATAGACTTTTTTTCACGTAAGTGGAGTTATAAAATGTTCATATTCTTTTTATGAGCGTCCCACCAACGCAGAGAGAGAGAAACAGTTGGATACGGGCGTCCTACCACAGAGAATTATTGGTATGTATACTGCTCAACAATCAGAGCCATGGCAGAAGTGCTGATTTAGCGCCCTTAGCGAAGAACTTCATCGTTTATTTCGCTAGATAATCGCTCCATGGAAGTTGGGAAATTAACGGCTGTTTCTAATAGAATCATCTGGAAATCTTTTCTTCTTTCTTCATCTTGTTTCTGGAAAAAGTCATCAATTCTCATTTCACAACAAACACATTTAGCCTCGCACGTAACGTCATCGATGAGTCCTTGTCGTATCTCTTTATGAGGCCGTCCACAAAGTACGTCACGCCTCTAGGGGAGGGGGTTCAAAGCAATGACGATCCATTCAAAAAATTTTAGAGGTTTATTACAAAGAATTGTGACGAAGGGGGAGAATGACAGCACTTTATGGATCTTCCTAAAAGTCCCTGGATCAACATGTGTGCAGTATCGATCGACAAATTCTTCAAACACAAGTGCTCGATTCACTCTGTCAATTGCTGAGAGAATTCGACTCCATATATGCTGTAGACCAAACAAATTTATAGTTCATTTGCTTCGTGAGAGTAGTTTGAAGACTGTATCATTGTTGAACTGATCCCTGTTTGTCATATTCTTCAAAAGAAACCGTCTAAGACGAATTAAGTACTGTCCATTTAATTCCACCAGTTAATTTTCGTTATCTTTGCAGACTAAATATTTCGACCACAACTGTGCTTGAATTCAGTGCCAATCTCGTGCTTGAAGCTAGACTTTCTTAAAAAGAAGCCATATGGGAATAATCGTTTTTAAACTTGATTACCTTGCGTTCAATCCCACCTTGTGTCGCTGCCAGTCTTTAGGGAAACTCCTAACTTACAAATGAAACGGCTGCCATCGGCGGTAGAATCCATGAAGAAATTGAATATTTGTTGTACGACCCAAAAAATGTTATCGCCAGAGAAAAGACACCGCGTGAGAGCCAGCTGAATTAAGGCTGAAACTACTTTTAACAAATCTAACAATGATTCGTTGTACAGCATTAAACGTGATTTTACACCACTATGTTTGCCAAGCCATGTTCCTCCCATTAGCATAAGACTGGCCAATGCGGCTGATTTGAAAGTTCAAATCGTCAACTTTGAGTTTGTAAAAATTACTTCAAATAGTATACATGTATTTTCATTGAGCCTGGATAAAATCAATAAAATTATACTCTAATCTTAATTTTCTATCTGAGAGTTCCTGAAACCATACAATTTGACTCGGTTCTGACAAGCTTTTATCGTACAGAAGTGCAATCAGACGTGCGGAAAATATTTAGCGGCTTTGAGTTGTCTGATGATTTTTTTTCCGGTTTGAGATCCTAACCCAGCTCTCAACTCTCAACTCAACCTAGCAACTTATTGCTGCTGAACGGGGTAAAAAATCGCTTTCAGTGCATACCCATTCGCTTTTACACGAGCCGTATACTTCTTCTGTAATTAATTAGTAATGACTGATCAATTCCAGAGTATTCAGGGAAGATTCCATCTGGAAACTTTCACCATCATAACTTTTATGCGAAGAGCTAAAGTATTCAGAGCATAATAGTTATGACGTCTGGCAGCCTTCAAAATGTTCACTTCATTTTCTGCCTCTCTTCGAATGTCTATTTGCAGATTCATGTCAATCGTTCTCCCTACATGTAGAGATTTCTCACTTTTTCCACTTCATGTATGATTTTCGATGCAGATTTGAATTTTCCTTGGTTAATACAGGGATTAAGATAACAATTGTTGAATCCGTGCTGCGAATCAGAGAATAAGTTGCTTTTAAATTCATGTGGAAAAACAAACAAGGAAAGCAAAACAAAATATTTCTGGATTCTTTCTGTACAGTATCCAGTGCTTTTTCACATTATCATAGATTCTTCAGAATTTTGAAAACCATTTTTGTCAAAATGTCATTTATCATCGTCGACAGGAAACTCCGACGAAATGGATGCTGGCTGTTTTTTTTGGACCCTGTTTTACAGGGCTGATGCGCAGTTTATCAGTGATCATGGGCCACTTAACCGGATCTTCATAGGTTATGAATAAGTTCGACCCTTCGCTGTCTTCCTTCTCTACATGAATTGAAGGTAATGCGAATGAATCTGATAACAGTTGACTGGATATATTCAACGTATTCTCACCGGATGTGAGAGTGGGTCAAAGCGACTTGTCACTAAAAAGGTAGTATATCTATTCTACAAGCATTCTAAGTTTTGAAACGTTGACTCTGTATTTTTCACCTCAGATGGTGGTACAATATTTATTTATTACCTTCATGCTTATTAGGGCATTGAATACACTTTACAGATGTGCTCATCGTCGGCACATCACGATCATTCATTTGGTCTGACCCCTGCACGGGATATTTACTTAGCATAAGAGAAAAGGTTTTCAATTTTATTTGTATTTTCACTGAATTTGAAAACCACACAACTAGGCAATTATTAGAAGTTTTTACCAATAGGAAATGAATCTTATGAATATATTTTACATTAAAGCATTAATTAGCTCAATTCCACTCTACACACGTCACACATGGAAACAACGCTATTAAAAAAAAATCACCTGTGTCATCATTCCTTCCAGAATTAACTTCAATTCTGTCACTTCTAATTAACCAGTCACCAAGATTACACGTAAGCGAAGCTGTGCTCTGGCACGCCCAGATTTAAACTTCCGATTCGCAGAACCCGACAACTTTTTAAGTCATTTTAGCTGCATCAAAATTGAATATAGTTTGGCGACGGCAATTGAAATCTGATTTAAAGGACAAATCTTCTTTATCGACTTTGTTGTATGAAGAGTTTCTACACTCATGAAAAATGTCTGACTGATTAGCAAACACGAGAAAACTGAATAAAATTTCACTTCGTGTGTTCATCTTCAACTAATTCTTCGTATGGTCGTTACCAATTTGGCGCCCTTGGCGGGGGCCAACCTGGCCAACCTCACGCTACGGCGCTGACATCAACAATAGTCTTTTTTGCGAGCGTCCCACCAACTCTGAGAAAGAAACCCTTGAATGCGGATGCACCACCAAGCATAATTGTGACCATCTGATTCATAATAACTATATTCTTCTTGCGGTCGGCCCACCAACGCAGAAGAAGAAACTTTTGAATGCGAGCGTCCCACCGCGCAGAATTGTTTTCATTCCAATTCATAATAGAGCTGACATGAAATATTTAAGAACCTGCTTCGGATTTTTTTTACCAAAAATAATATTTTGAGGGAGCAACAAAATAAAATTCGGATAATTTTAAGGATTTTTAAAACATTCTTTAACAAATCATTTTAATGTTTATTTTTTGATTAATTATTGTTAAATGTTAAATAATATTCCGCTTCCGCACTGAGATGGCGTTGCTTGTGAGAAATCATTAGGGTAAAGTCTAATGTTGTCGTTAATTTATTATAATTTTGTTTTATTCAGTAACAAATTCCCAACACACCATTGCATTCATCAATCAAAATTCTCTTCTACTACTAATTAATAATGACAGGAAATCTACATCAACTTGAGACCGATAGAAAAGTTTCTAACCATTTCGTGATCAAAACGGAGGAGCAGCTGCTCGTCTAGGAATACTAAAGTACTTTTGCAAGTGATGAACATCAAATTACTATTAAAAATCGCAAATATAACTAATCTGAATAAAATCTCGAGAAATGAACAGTTGAAGAACATGTCGAGTACGCTTGTTATTTACAAGAGGTTAGGGTTTAATTAACTGGTCAGTTTTTGTAATTAAAAACAGCATTGATTAAATTTTCTCCCTTTTTAGGTATTCAATTTGTAATGCTAATCCTGGATGGTTAATGAACAGTTATTCACCATATTGCAATATCTCAGTTATAAATGATTTAGCAAAAGTTAGAGAAATTTCCCATGATCTTTTTCAGTCACCAATTCTAAACACGTATTTATTTATCATAAAATTAAATTTTCACTATCTTTCAAATCAAATAAATAAATCAGCAGCATCTTCTATAATTAGGCAGTTAGTTGTTAGGTTTGGCCTCTATATGTAAATGCTTATTCACATTATTACCATATTTGCAACCATTTGCAATGAAAATATCCCCAGCTTAATGACCCATTCACGACCTCCAATTGTGTTGAAAATTGGCTCAAACTTTGGGTTGGGATCGTAAAAACATACTTAACTTTACCCAAAACAACTTGTCGAAAAAGATTTCACGATGGGCCGGGTCGAAACACATGCTGCCTCGATGAATCACCTCCGCAGACGCATACGCGTTGGAACATAAAGTTGATTTGCTCGTGTCTGGTCTACACAGCTGAGGTACGCCACATCCGTGATGGAATCGGATTGAATCGGATCGGTGGCGTCCAGCAGCGATAAGCCGCTTTCCTTCAACTTGACCGTTCTGTCTTTATTTTATATCGCGGAGAGACCGACGGGTCGAGTAGCTTGTCTCCATCGCTGCGAAGCTTAATCATATTCTAGTCGAGAAAGCATTTGCGATCCAAGGTGGGTCATTCATATTCCAAATATTGTGTTACATCACTTGAAGTTGGAAAATTAGAGCTCCAATATTTTCAATGTTGTGAACATGTTTTTAATATTGGAAGCCTTTTGTTGTATCCACACTTTGAAATTGAAATTAACCGGCAAGGCTACAGTTGGCAAACCCACCGTGCTCTACTCAAAAGCAGCTGGATAATCACCTTCCCCATGCTAACAAGTGTCATCCACGCGCGTCAGCTCGAGACGTTTTTGCTCGTTTGATTTGAAAACGGAGTTCACTCCGGATCATGTCAGCTACCAGCGTTACGTTGGCGAAGTGATCGCCGCTTTCGCCACGCAGTGATGAGCCAATGGCCACGAACTGGTGCCATTATTGCTGGACGGAACTGACGCTTTGCCACCGCCACCACCAGGTTCCAGGATTTGGCAAGCGACTTTATAGACCAGTTTTAGCTCCGAGAAGGTGACTTTTAACGCTAATTTCGTGCCATAAAATATACGATAATGGTAATTTGGTGATGTCGATGCAGGGAAGGGTGAAATTTGTCCGAATCGTGGTTGGATTTTGTTTTAATTCCGCCACAAAATTGACCATTACGGGTAATATTGTGTGGATCTTCGAGACGCGTCACGTCTTTCGCATGTCATCACGCTTAGATAGCCGGGAGATTGGCATGGCGTCTGCCATGAGATGCGCCTTTATCGACGCTTTGTCCGTCCTGCTATACGGTGCCACATAAAAAGTTGTCAAAATGACCGTTAATCTGCATGGAATGGACCCGGACTGAATCGTCGCGAGGCGTCACCGTCGTCAGTTCAGTCAATCGTCATTTTGGAGTTTGACGGTTTGTTGTGGAAATTCAAGAGCGAATTGTTTTACAAGCACGTCTACGGCTTCGATTTGATCGTCAGTTAATCAGGGAGGCTCAGGGTACCTACCTAACGATGTGGATTTATCATAGAAGGCTGAATTCGCAAGAGATTAAAAATTTTGGTTTATTGTTTGGGGTAGGCGAAGGTGTTTTTGTTTTATATGAAACACCCATTAAAATTGATTGAGGACTTTTCCACTAAAGTAGAATTTGGTGAAAGTTTTCAAAATCTGTTTTGAATAATCAACCCAAATATGATCAGTAGTATTAATTGGCAACATAGAAAATTGAGCCACGTAAAATTTATAATATGTCTATCGGTTACGTCACCTCACACACTTATATCTGGGGAAATGTTAGTAGAAAACTAAATTAAAAAGCAGGACCAAGCTTCACTTTAAAAATAAGCTGAAACTTGTATCCTTCTACATAGTATCACTAAACATTTTGATACTATCCGATGTAATTTGGTTAGATCCTCCATCTTGAACCAGTTATGTGATGTCACCATCATTACCAGCTCATAACAGTGCATCCGAACGCACAATATATCATTTCTTCTGCGTTTCTCAACATCTTTGATCATCATCCAATCGACCCAGATTAGGATCAACGACTACGCGGTTGCTGGAAGCTGATGTCGTTCGTTCGTATGCGGAAAGAATGTGGTACAATTTGTTACCCATAACATCGCGTTTCTTTTCCACTGCGCACCTAACTTGACAGCAGCAACAGCCCAGTTCAGTGCAGCGTGGTCTTTGGTTCGTCGGATCGAAATGCAACATCATAATTTTTTGTGTTCCAGAAATTATGGTAGCTTGGCGTACCGATGGCTGGAGACAAGCTTTTCTGGCTCCATCGCATTTCGGATTCCCCTAGGACGCGGGTACAGATTGTCGTTGACGGATTTTAAATGTCCTAATACGGGCTTAGGCAGACATGGGGCCATTGAAATGACACTTTGATTCTCAACGGTTCTGCTACATGACGTCGGATTTACGGATTTGGTTTATTTGTCTTCGAGCGAAGACCGACGGGAATAGCAATGGTTGCTGTTTGTAGGCACCTTATTGATAAGGGAGAAAGACACGGCTATGTTAGCCGGAATGGTTAGGGTTAGGAAAATGTGACCCAATGTCAGCGCTAGTAAGGGTAAGGTTTCCAGCTAAACAACTGTTCGGGTGTGTTATGACTTTTTTGTCTTAGAAAGTGAATCCATTCGATGGCGTTTTTAGAGATAGAGAATTCATAACAGATTATGTTGATGAGTTTCACTAGTTTAATTGCTTTAAGGGCGGATTTTGACGTCATTCTAGACAATAAAATAAACATTGTGGATAAACTCCACTTCTAAGTTACACATTCTTAGAAGATCCATATTTGTCTGTCTATGTACCCTTCAGCTTTATAAACGCAATATTTTCTTAGTTCAACTTGCTTTCATTTATTCCCTCTTCCTTATATATAACTTCACTTTTAAAATTTCTTCTTTTCATCAGTTTATTAATTCTCATTTTATATTATCTTATTACAAAACTATTGAAATCATTTTGAAGTTAGTAATATTCATTGATTTTAAAAAGACCGGCCTTCAAACTGTTTGGTTAGTACAATAAAATTAAACTTAATGCCTATTTACATGTCACACGCGAGTCTGCAACTAATGGAACACGATCTTACCACTTTGTGCTCCAGTATGTATATTCCACCCGTGTTCTCCACCTTGCACGTTCAATTCACACCACGGTCACGTGGCCATATCATTGGGGAAAAACACATTTACCAAAAAAGGAAGTCCTTCATCCTCGCCTGAGGGCTATTCATGCTGGTGATTTGTGACCCTCCGGCGGGCGATTCCGCTGCGCCGGGCCTCTCTATCTCAGTCTTGCACTTTGTTTTCTGGTATCGTCTAGGTGCCAACAACAAGCAGCGCGATGTGCTAAAGCGTGTCGGTTTGGCGGACGCGAAGCTTGTAGAGCGCAATAAGTAATCTTTTTCCACCGCGAAATGCTCCGATCGCAGCCGAACCACGATGGTCGATTACTGTGGGAAAACTGTTCCCGCTAATTGAGCGAAATCGCTACGTCAATGTGGCTACAACGCGCCGCCACTCTGCGCTACAGCCCGAGCTGGGGGATATTTTAAATATGGTACGAATGGTGATCACCAAAAGGCGTATTGAGATGTGAGAAATAAAAGTGAGGAAGTAAAAGCAAAAAAAGTGAAAAGTAACCAGAAAAGGAGAAAAGAGAAGTAAGAATGTGAATAAGAAGTGATAATTGTGAGAAATGCGAATTGAGAAGTGAGGAGGGAGAAGTACGAAGTGAGGTGGGGTGGAGAAGCAGAGAAGTGGCGAAGTGAGTAGTGAGAAGTGAGAAGTGAAAAATGAGAAGAGTGAAGCGAAAACAGAGTAGCAAGAGGATCAAGGAGTGAGAAGTGAAAAGTGTGGTGAAAATTGATATTTTGTAACTTAATCTTTTTTCATTATCCCTTCTCATTTCTTTCTGCTTTCCTCAAGAAGCTAGAAGTGAAAAATTTGTTAAGTGAGAACTGATAAGTTAAAGGTAAAAGTGAGAAGTGAAAGATGAAAATGAGAGGGACTGACTTCAAACATCTTATATTTCTCACTTCTTAATTCTCACTTTTCACTATTCACGGTATCTGGATCAGTCGCGCATAAATGGTATGTTAGACAAGCGCATGTGAATTGAGCAAAAAGTCGCTTGAATCGAACGCGAACGGAACGTGTAAACATTCCACCTCAAATCTACTTGAATGGAAAGAAAGTTGAACAAGTTCAACTTTTGGCAAGTCAATTGAATTCAACTGGTGTCGGTTCACCCTGATTCACTTGTCCTGTCAAACGCAAGCATACAAACCATATTTTGCCATGTTATGAAAAGTAAGTTTTGATATTTTGAAAAAAAATATATATCTCCTTCTATCTCGATCCCTAGGGGGTCTTCTTCTAGGCCGTAAAGTGGTAAGAAGCGCCGGGCTAGCAAAGCCAAGACCAATCCTGAGGGTGGATTTGGTATCTGACTCTGGCGGGGTTCTAGGGACCGTCTGATCGGGAGTTTTGTGCACCCATCTCGACTCTCTAAAGGTAGGCAAAAAGTATTATCGTGTTAGTTCAGAAAAAAGGTATTTTTGCTTCTAGAAAAGAAGGCTTTTGAGTCTCTTGAAAGCAACTTTCGAGCCACTTTGAAAGGAGGCTTCCTGAGCCTTGGAAAGGAGGCTCTGAGCCTCTTTGAAAGGGAGGCTTCCTGAGCCTCTTGAAAGGAGGCTCTGAGCCTCTTGAAAGGAGGCTTGAGCCTCTTGAAAGGGAGGCTTCTGAGCCTCTTGAAAGGGAGGCTTCTGAGCCTCTTGAAAGGAGGCCTGAGCCTCTTGAAAGGAGGCCTGAGCTCTTGAAAGGGAGGCTCTGAGCCTCTTGAAAGGGAGGCTTCTGAGCCTCTTGAAAGGGAGGCCTGAGCTCTTGAAAGGAGGCTCTGAGCCTCTTGAAAGGAGGCTTCTGAGCCTCTTGAAAGGAGGGCTGAGCCTCTTGAAAGGAGGCTTCCTGAGCCTCTTGAAAGGAGGCCTGAGCCTCTTGAAAGGAGGCTTGAGCCTCTTGAAAGGAGGCTCTGAGCCTCTTGAAAGGAGGCTCTGAGCTCTTTTTGAAAGGAGGCTTCTGAGCTCTTGAAAGGAGGCTTCTGAGCCTCTTGAAAGGAGGCCTGAGCCTTCTTGAAAGGAGGCTTGAGGCCTCTTGAAAGGAGGCTTCTGAGCCTCTTGAAAGGAGGCCTGAGCCTCTTGAAAGGAGGCTTCTGAGCTCTTGAAAGGAGGCTCTGAGCCTCTTGAAAGGAGGCCTGAGCTCTTGAAAGGAGGCTCTGAGCCTCTTGAAAGGGAGGCCTGAGCTCTTGAAAGGAGGCCTGAGCCTCTTGAAAGGGAGGCTTGAGCCTCTTGAAAGGAGGCCTGAGCTCTCTTGAAAGGAGGCTCTGAGCCTTCTTGAAAGGAGGCTTCTGAGCCTCTTGAAAGGAGGCTTGAGGCCTCTTGAAAGGAGGCCTGAGCTTCTTAGGAGGCTCTGAGCTTCTTGAAAGGAGGCTCTGAGCCTCTTGAAAAGGAGGCCTGGAGCTCTTGAAAGGAGGCTCTGAGCTCTCTTGAAAGGAGGCTCTGAGCCTCTTGAAAGGAGGCTTCTGAGCCTCTTGAAAGGAGGCTTCTGAGCCTCTTGAAAGGAGGCTCTGAGGGCTTCCCTCTTGGAAAGGAGGCTTCTGAGCCCTCTTGAAAGGAGGCTTCTGAGCCTCTTGAAAGGAGGCTCTGAGCCTCTTGAAAGGAGGCCTGAGGCCTCTTGAAAGGAGGCCTGAGCCTCTTGGAAAGGAGGCTCTGAGCCTCTTGAAAGGAGGCTCTGAGCCTCTTGAAAGGAGGCTTCTGAGCCTCTTGAAAGGAGGCTCTGAGCCTCTTGAAAGGAGGCTTCTGAGCCTCTTGAAAGGAGGCCTGAGCCTTCTTGAAAGGAGGCTTCTGGAGCCTTCTTGAAAGGAGGCTCTGAGCCTCTTGAAAGGAGGCTTGGAGTTTTCTTGAAAGGAGGCTCTGAGCTCTCTTTGAAAGGAGGCTTCTGAGCCTCTTGAAAGGAGGCTTCTGAGCCCTCTTGAAAGGAGGCTTGAGCCTCTTGAAAGGAGGCTTCTGAGCCTCTTGAAAGGAGGCTCTGAGCCTCTTGAAAGGAGGCTTCCTGAGCCTCTTGGAAAGGAGGCTTCTGGAGCTCTTGAAAGGAGGCTTCTGAGCTCTTGAAAGGAGGCTTCTGAGCTCTCTTGAAAGGAGGCTCTGAGCTCTTGAAAGGAGGCTCTGAGCCTCTTGAAAGGAGGCTTCTGAGCCTCTTGAAAGGAGGCTTCTGAGCCTCTTGAAAGGAGGCTTCTGAGCCTCTTGAAAGGAGGCTTGAGCTCTTGGAAAGGAGGCTCTGAGCCTCTTGAAAGGAGGCCTGAGCCTCTTGAAAGGAGGCTTCTGAGGCCTCTTGAAAGGAGGCTCTGAGCCTCTTGAAAGGAGGCCTGAGCCTCTTGAAAGGAGGCTTCTGAGCCTCTTGAAAGGAGGCCTGAGCCTCTTGAAAGGAGGCCTGAGGCCTCTTGAAAGGAGGCTCTGAGCCTCTGAAAGGAGGCTCTTGAAAGGAGGCTTTGAGCCTTTCTTGAAAGGGAGGCTTCTGAGGCCTCTTGAAAGGAGGCTTCTGAGCTCTCTTGAAAGGAGGCTTGAGCCTCTTGAAAGGAGGCTTCCTGGAGCCTCTTGAAAGGAGGCTTCCTGAGCCTCTTGAAAGGAGGCTGAGGCCTCTTGAAAGGAGGCTTGAGCCTCTTGAAAGGAGGCTTCCTGAGCCTCTTGAAAGGAGGCTTCTGAGCCTCTTGAAAGGAGGCCTGGAGCCTCTTGAAAGGAGGCTTCTGAGCTCTTGAAAGGAGGCTTCCTGAGCCTCTTGAAAGGAGGCTCTGAGCCTCTTGAAAGGAGGCCTGAGCCTCTTGAAAGGAGGCTTCTGAGCCTCTTGAAAGGAGGCTTTCCTGAGCCTCTTGAAAGGAGGCCTGAGCCTCTTGAAAGGAGGCTCTGGAGCCTCTTGAAAGGAGGCTTCCTGAGCCTCTTGAAAGGAGGCTCTGAGCCTCTTGAAAGGAGGCTTCTGAGCTCTTGAAAGGAGGCTCTGAGCCTCTTGAAAGGAGGCCTGAGCCTTGAAAGGAGGCTTCTGAGCCTCTTGAAAGGAGGCCTGAGCCTCTTGAAAGGAGGCTTCCTGAGCCTCTTGAAAGGAGGCTTCTGAGGCCTCTGAAAGGAGGCTTCTGAGGCCTCTTGAAAGGAGGCTTCCTGAGCCTCTCTTGAAAGGAGGCTCTGAGCCTCTTGAAAGGAGGCTTCCTGAGCTCTTGAAAGGAGGCTTCTGAGCCTCTTGAAAGGAGGCCTGAGCCTCTTGAAAGGAGGCTTCTGAGCCTCTTGAAAGGAGGCTTGAGCCTCTTGAAAGGAGGCTTCTGAGCCTCTTGAAAGGAGGCTCTGAGCCTCTTGAAAGGAGGCTCTGAGGCCTCTTGAAAGGAGGCTTGAGCCTCTTGAAAGGAGGAGGCTTCTGAGCCTCTTGAAAGGAGGCTTCTGAGCCTCTTGAAAGGAGGCCTGAGCCTCTTGAAAGGAGGCTTGAGCCTCTTGAAAGGAGGCTCTGAGCCTCTTGAAAGGAGGCTTCTGAGCCTCTTGAAAGGAGGCTTCTGAGCCTCTTGAAAGGAGGCTCTGAGCCTCTTGAAAGGAGGCTTGAGGCCTCTTGAAAGGAGGCTTCTGAGCCTCTTGAAAGGAGGCTTCTGAGCTCTCTTGAAAGGAGGCTTCTGAGCCTCTTGAAAGGAGGCCTTCTGAGCCTCTTGAAAGGAGGCTTCTGAGCCTTTGAAAGGAGGCCTGAGCCTTTTGAAAGGAGGCTTCCGAGGCCTCTTGAAAGGAGGCTTCTGAGCCTCTTGAAAGGAGGCTTCCTGAGCCTCTTGAAAGGAGGCTTCTGAGCCTCTTGAAAGGAGGCTTCCGAGCCTCTTGAAAGGAGGCTTCCGAGCCTCTTGAAAGGAGGCTTCCGAGCCTCTTGAAAGGAGGCTTCCGAGCCTCTTGAAAGGAGGCTTCCGAGCCTCTTGAAAGGAGGCTTCCGAGCCTCTTGGAAGGAGGAGGTCTTCGAGCTGCTTGGAAGAAGGCTTCCGAGCTGCCTAGAAGGATGCTTCTAATCCTCTTGCAGCGAAGCAACCGAGCATTAGTGAAAAAAAAATCGTTTTGTTTATTCTATGCTTTGTTCGTTTGATCTTTTGTTCCGCAGCCCTTCATACATTGTGCTGGTAATGGAAGGCAGAATTCAATTAGGATTTATTGATCGCATTGCATATTATGTACAGTACGATATAAATTTTTGAAATAAAAAATACCCAATTATCAAAACTTTATCAATGAGTTTTGATTGGAATTGTAATACGTCCGCCATCACGAATTTTTGTCCGAGGTACCTCCTAGGACCAGCGAAGGTACTCCCAGGGGTACATGTACCTTAGGTTGAGAACCGTTGTCCTAGAGGAACTTCTGGACGAAATCCTGGAGCAATTTCGGGATAAAATTCCGTAAGAAACTCCGGATGAAGTTCTGGAGGACGTTCCGGACAAAATCCTGGAGGAACTTCCGGACAAAATCCTGGAGGAACCTCCGAACGAAACCCTGGAGGAACACCCGGACGACATCATGAAGGAACATCCGGAGGAATTTTTTGATGAACTTCCGGAGGAATTCATAGAGGATTCTTCGAACGAAATTCTGGACGAACTTTTTGGCGAAATTCTGGATGAACTTCTGGACGAAGTCCTGGAGGAGTTTCTGGACAAAATTTCGTAAGAACCTCCAGATGAGCTTCTGGAGGACCTTCTGGACAAAATCCTGGAGGAACTTCCGGACGAAATCTTCGAAGAACTTTCGGACGAATTCCTGGAAGAACTTTCGGATGAAATCCTGGAGGAGCTTCCGGATGAAATCTTTGACGATCTTCCTGACGACATCCTGGAGGAACTTCCGGAGGAATTCCTGGATGAAATTTCGGAGGAGTTCTGGGAGCAACTTTCGGACGATATCCTGGAGGAACTTCCGTATGAAATCCTGGAAAAACTTCCGGATGAAGTCCTGGAGAAACTTTCGGATGAAATCCCCAAAGATTTTCTGGACGACATCCTGGAGGAACTTCCTGACGACATCCTGAACGATTTTCCGAACGAAATCTTGGATGAAAATATCCGGACGAAATTCTGGAGGAACTTCCGGATGAAATCCTGGAGGATTCTCCGGAAAACATCCTGGAGGAACTTCGGGAAACATTGATACTTCGGAAGAAATATAATATCCAGAGGAATGAAGAATCTTCGTACATTTGATCGAATGCCGTTTGGTGGGAAGGACATTACGTCGATTGGAAATTTGAACCACGAAAGCAGGTTTTTGAAGGAATAACATTGGTACATTTCGGACGTTTCGCCGTATGGATATTTGAAAGAAGTCAATAATATTTGAAATATGATTTATTGCGGTTTTTCAAAAAGTCACATAATTACTACTCCAATATTGAAAAATTTAGTCGCATGACACTAGATCGAAAAGACATTACGTCGTAATTATTGTATGAATATTGATTGAGATTCTCCATAAAAATAATGTGAAACCTATGCTGCACTTTTCTTTCGATTATATGTCCATTGCACAAAATGACCTTTCGACTAAACGTTCTTTCGGCGAAATGTTATTAAACCAAACGTCATTCGACTTAATGTCAATAAACGACATGTACCAAAGTCGAGTACGATGAAATACGGGAAAAAATAATTTTGATATCATTGCTTTTTAAGTCTGTGCTAAAAATAAAAATTATATAGAGGGTATCTCCCCATCCGTATCTTATAAAATCTTGCTTTTCCCGTGGAACTTTCATTTTTCTATAGTCTATCAGGGTCTCCAGAAGTTTCCATTTGCTCAGACGAAAAATCCTCATTAGCTTCCGTATTTTTTAATTGTCTTAATTTGTCTTTCAGCCCTCGTCTCCGGCGCTTCCGTATTGATTTCTTCCGCTGCTGATTAAACTTAACATAACAACCACTGAACTTCTCCTCCAACGCAGCAAAGCCAAGATAAAGAGATGACAGTTATTCGTTGCCTCTTTGTTGAGAATAGTGCCTCTGAAAATGCGAGGTAAAATTTATTTGGATTCTGAACAGACCTTAAAGGATATCGGAATCTCGATTGCTGGCTGATGTTTGTAGTGAGGACCAAAGGTCCATTTGCCGATACGAAGTAGGGACATTTTAAGTACTACTAGTGAGGAGAGCGTGCATAAATGTTTTTTCATATATTGAGGATTTGCTTTGTAAGATCTAATCACAGAGCTTTATTTTTAAATTCGATGTATCCAAATCTATAGTTCTAATAGTTGTTTGTTATTTGAAATTTGTTAGGGAAAATTACACTTTTCGACTTAGATACAATTTATAATGTACTTACACTTTTAGAAAGAGATTAAATTTGCGGCTTCGCTTTATTCTCAAAATAATATTTATTTTGTTGTCCTTCTCGGCTCGGGAAGTCTATACCACGTACGTTTGTTTATGCATCCATTGAAAGAGGATGATTCGATGACCCAGATCAGTTCTCTCGAAGGGCCAGTAGGAAAGATTCGCGCCTGGGAAAGCGCTCCAAGGCGAATAATTATTGCTCCACGAGGCGCCTATAGTCTGTAATTAGCACATGTTCGAATTTGAAGCAAATCAATAATCCTTCTCATCTTAGTTACTCAGCATGATACAATCAGTCACATTTAATTGATAATCAATCATCACATCAACCCATGGACAATCCATCGTCACTCAAGGAAATCAAACAACATATGAAGCGTGTCCCACTGTTCCATGTTGCTACAACACAAAACGAAAAGAAATGACGATAACCTGCCTGAACCCCCTCGGGGCCTGATTAGAAAAATCTGAAAATTAATTCCCCACCACCTAATGAATAATTGTCCAAACGGCTGACAATATTAATGGTCCATTAATTCTCACTTTATTAAAATAATAATGGCTCAAAACGACGACAGCACACGAATCTAATGGCACTGGCTGTTTACTCGAACCACCGACCGCGGGCAGCGTGGCAGTGACTTGTGATTTCTGGTCCAGATTCTTACACGCCCTCGGGCTTTGACTTTCATGTCGAAGACGAGTTTATCGCTGGGAGACTATCTTACCAGGAACTGAACCTACGAGAGGGACAGAGTGCTGTGCCGTTGATAATAATAAATTATTTTATTAAACAATAATCAAATTAATCATTTGTTTGGAACAGACCAATTTGTATATGTTTCAAAACATGATTTGTAATTAAATGATTTGAAGGTATTTTTTTAGAAATAACCAATAGACAGTTTTAACTTTCGTTTTAAATATCCGATTGAAAATGTGAAATTCATAATTTCTCAACCTAGTGTTATGGCCGCAATTTTGCATTTAATAACCAACCAACCAAAAACGCATGAATTTTTATATTGTGTAGCGAGCCCAAAACTATTTAAAATATTTAACCCAGATTATTACCTCGATAATACAGTGCCTTTACCTCATACAATATAGCAGCCGATAGCTTTGTGCTTTTTCTGCCACTAACCTCAAACAACCATAATTTGTCGGCTGAAGAGTCTACCCTGCGCTTGATATGACGGTGTTAAAAAATTATATCGCTCCTCCTCACCCCAACCGCCCACCACTATCACTAATCTGGCACTAAAAGGATGACCCAAACAAGTGCCCAAATCTTGTTATGTTCCATCATTTATTTTGTTCTCCCATCTTCGACGTCTTTCGCTGTAAAGTGAAATTAACCTTCTCTTTTGTTTCTGCCCGTTGCAGCCCTGCCTCATTGGAACTTGGAACTATTAATCTTGCTGTGCTACAAATTCCACTCTGAACGAGACCAGACTTAATTCGGATTCCCGGCCTGAGGTCGCTGTCCAGGGTTATGTCCGATCACCGGCTGAATCATGTTGGGGTAAAGGGTACGATGTAGTGAATTTCATGCGTAGTTATTGAACGAAGCGATTATTAACTTGTTAGCGTTTTCACCTTAATACCGAACATCAATCGCAATCAGCGCAACGGATTAAACCGTTTGGTGCCTTTTGGTTTTTCTTCATGATTCGGGGAGGGAAGTGCTCAATCGAAAAAACTATGAGGGCTGTGTGTGCATCCTTGATTGAAGATTCCGTCTGGCTAATCGAACCGTTTTGCCCTCTCTTTGATTGGATAACAGGTGAACAATTTTGCACAGAGGATGACTCCAATTGATCATCCAAAACCGTTTTGTCCAGCATCCTCCCTTTGACCTCCAGCTTTGCTACAGTCTCTGGATGTTGGTTGCTCCAAAAAGTATGATGAATTTCATTAGACCACGGTCGGGTTTCTGCGGAAACGTGGGTCTCTCGTGAATTGGTTGTTTCCCATACCAATTAAGCGGAAAGTAGGTGGATAACTTTGTTGCCCAACAATAATTGCCCATATCTTGCCACAAATGATGTCTATCGACGACTGGTTGTTAACGTTGGAAAAGGCGAATGCTGGTGGATTGCCACAGGTCCATCACGATGCACGACATTGGCGCCGATGATGGACTTTGGTCGGATTTGACATGACATAGTGCACTGCAGTGTCTGCTTGTTACTGAACTACCCCACACATCCAGCGAAAAAAACGTCGCAAAGAGATATCAATGGGATTTGCACTGTGGAAAAAGGTAAATGTAGAACAATTTATCGGAAACTCAGATTGCTTTTAATATATTTCGTCAATGCTAATTTCTTTTCATGTAAGTCATTTTCTTGAAGATCAACAGAACAATCAGAACAGATTATTTTTGCTTATTTCTTCACTGCTAGTGAAGACAGTTTCAGCCAATAGGAGAAAACTAATGCGCTGCATTTCCACTCACAGAGAAACACAACAATCGAATCAATTTCCTTCATATCAAGACTACGTTGCTAGTTTGATTCCAAACTTTTGATTGGAATGTCACGATTCATTAGACAGACGTCGGTTGGTCGCAAAAGCCGGCGCCTTCGGTTGCTTTCTTCCGTAGCGGTTGTGTTGCTCGGATCAGTGGTCAAAACAGCGTCATTTGCAACTAAGATGGGGTCATTTCGGAGTAAATTTCTTCTGTTCGCAGCAGATGCACCGATTTGGGGTTATCAAAATGAGTTATAATACTAAATCCAAATCACGGTGTTCGCCGGGTGCATTCTGCAACAAGAGCCACAGATACCGAGCTGAGGAGACCTGTGTTCGTGATTACAAAATTACGATCATAAATCTTGGCGGGAACATGACCACAACAGCCCCCTCTGAACCCGTCAAGTCTTGACTCCGAGAAATTTTCCCAAGGAAGAAGTAGTCTCGCGTGTTGGTCTACTTGTTGTGCGCTCGCTTGCTGACCCGACTGCAACCAGAGGCTGACTGAGTTTTGGCAAACATCTGCGCAGTTTTTGTCAGTAATGAGGAGGATTTTCACCCGCAACTTGTCCGCACGAAGCAGGGCCGTAAGCGCCAGCTGGTGCGTGAGAGAAAGCGGAAGACCGTGAGCCGCGTGTGAGTTCTTTAGGGGGTTCCGACTGTGTCCAAAAGTCAGATTTGATTAATCTCTTCGGGCTGACATAATTAAGTCCTACAACACGGTCGGCGGTGGTGGCCGAAATATAGATGCTCCTTCGGTGGATTGGGTTTAACATAAGCGAGAAGCACGACTTTGGTCTCGGGTGAATCCGACAATCTTCCGAAAACATGCCTTACAGAAGGACCCAAAGCACGATTTTAGGTCAGGTGTCGTTTGAGTTCGAGTGGTAAGTATAAATAAGAGTGTTTGAGAAAGAAGAAAATGTTCCAGATTCAGAGTACTTGCCGGACATTAGAGCTCATTAAATCAGATCATTTCTGCAACTGAACAAGTGTTGGTAATGCTTCACAGTTTTCGCTGAACGAAAATCACATCTTTATATCACAAATATCCTAGCGATTTTTCTTTTTACAGCGCATTATCAAAGATATTTTTTCACTTCTGGTTGGGTATATTTATTACTGCGACCAGTTTTTTAATCTATTGTGATATAGGCTGCATGTACCAGTTGTGGCTGTAGCACCAGTTGTCGCACTAGTGCTTTATATGCGCAATGGTCAATCAGATCACCACAAAACAAGTTCAGATCGATAAAGCACCTTCTTCTGATATGATAACACTTTTGATCTCCTCCAAAACAAGCAAAGCCTAATTGTAAAAATTGATTTTGCTTAGTTTTTGACGTCCTTTACACCAGTTGTCGCACTAGTGGTTCCTATCAAGCGTAAGCAAAAAAATAAATATGTAAACTTGAGAGAACAGCCGCCTATGATTAAAAGAAGAAAAAACAACAATGAAATATGACTAGGTAAATCGAAAATGAATACAAATATGCAAAATTCGAAAGAAAAACCTATGATTAAAAGAATGTCAGAATCTAGGAATAACCTCCAACTTTTGTCAATTAGACCCTTTGTTCCTTCGACCTTTTGTAACAGCAATTTTTTGTAATTTCTATTTTTTGTTCCTTCGACTTTTCACCTTTTTGACCTTTCTTCCTTTCGACTTTTTCTCGATTGATATATAAATCTTTAAAATCCATTGAAAGATAAAAGACCTATTAATGACATGATTTCGTGACGGTCCTCAATTTTGAAATTTTCATTTTACACCCTGTATCCGAGTCTTCTCCTTATGCAACGTACACACCAGTCAAGCAGTTTGACGAATATTGACTCCACCCCCAAGAAAACGCTTCGGTTGCTGCTTTGTTTGAACGTGTGTGAAGTTGTTCGAACAACCATTTGACAGTTGGCGGCTCGGTTGGAAAAAAATAAAACGGTTTGATTTTGGTTGGTATCAATCGATTCATAAACTCTCCACCTATTTGCCAGTACTATAGAAACTTTTGAGTATCATCGCTAAACTATTGAAAATTTAAGTTCTTTCATGCATCAATGCATCATGCATGCCCTATTAGGGTCTTGCCGACATTTCTCACCAACACGTTGCAAACAATCCCATTTGATTTTGCCGTGACAACTGCTCGAGGTTGGAAACAAACTGAGTGAAAGTGTGAGAGAAATGCGTGTGCGTACACGCTCGCAGAAAGCCTAATGCAGCGCGTTCCCATCCTTGGTAATTGCCTACTTTTAGGGTATTATCAAGGGTTGAACTGGGTGTATAAAATGGTTGTAGGACAAAAGGTTGAAAGTCAGAAGGTCGAAGGTCGAAAAGACAAAAGGTCGAAGGGTCAAAAGGTCGAAACATAAAATCTGTGCCAAAAGGTCAAAAGGTCGAAAGGACAAAAGGTCGAAGGCACAAAATGTCGAAGGAGAAAAAGTCGAAAGGACGAAGGGTCGAAAAGATGAAAAGTCGAAGGAACAAAAAATAGAAATTACAAAAAATGGCTGTTACAAAAGGTCGAAGGAACAAATGGTCTAATTAGCAAAAGTTGGAGGTTATTCCTAGATTCTGACATTCTTTTAATCATAGGCTTTTCTTTCGAATTTTGCATATTTGTATTCATTTTCGATTTACCTAGTCATATTCCATTGTTGTTTTTTGCCTTTCTCGTACAACAAAGTTGTACCGAAAGGCTATCATTTCACTCCAAAATCGAACTTTTTATAGAAGTTTCGGAGACCCATGATGTTATATACAAATCGACTCAGCTCCTCGAACTGAACAAATGTCTGTCTGTCCGTGTGTATGTGTGTGTGTGTGCACACGAAAACCGAAAAACATTAGCCACTTTTTCATATAGTAATTCTTAACCGATTTTCTCGCAACATGTTGCATTCGACAGGGGACAAAGTCTTGTTGATCACTATTGAATTTGAAAACGATCGATCATTGCGTTTAAAAGTTATTAAGAAAATGGAATCGAACTATATAAGCGCCATATAAGGTTGGTGTCTTGGCTAAATGCGAGAAAGGCAGTATCACCACTCGGTGAATTAAGTTGGGTTTTCTTGTTTTAATCTTAGGCGGCTGTTCTCTCAAGTTTACATATTTATTTTTTTGCTTACGCTTGATAATATTTTATTATTATTTTTTTCCTTCATAGGGCATAGGGCATTCTTAAAAGTTATACATTTACAACATTTTTTGCTTTTTAAGTGTAGATACTTTATTATGAATTCTGCCTTCTTTCAGACAAGGGCTGTAGAGTTATCATATTAAGCAAAACATATTGCAGTTAAGTTATTCTCATAAAGCGATAGCATCAGAGCATCAGGGCATCAAATAGAACCGAATAAAAGGGCGGCTCATAAAAAAAATTGAAAAAAGTTTTTCCCATACTAATTTGAGCCACCCTAATGGACAGTTCTTCTCGATCCATTTAAATACTCGTATTGCTTATGAGTAACGCAATACGAAAAATATTTACGCTGTACGTCGTCGCGCTGCAGATAATTGAATAGGTTCCAAATCCGCTTCTCGTCTCTTACAAATCCTGGTCCTTTCAGTTTCACAATAAATTGCATCCATCCTTCATTATTGCGATATCCATTCACCCAGAAAAACGTGCAAAGCTTCAATCTTTCTGAATAGTGAAATGTGTTCGATGTAATGATACGTTTAATGAAATTCGGCCAACTATATATTGGACCACACACGTCCTGAACAGTGAAATAAATATCCGATGAATATGAATTTTCATAGTAAGCCTTAGAGATCAAGTTCAAAGTTTGGAATTTTTATCTGAAATTTGAATTCAACTTAGTCATACTTTTCAAGTGGCTTTACTCGGCGGTAAACAGGAGAACGGTATCTGGTGGTGCCGCATGAATCACGAATTGTACCAGGAGTATAAAGGGCTGGATATTATTAAGCTTATTCAACACGGCAGACTACGGTGGGCTGGTCACGTTGTTCGTATGTCAGAAGAACGTCAAGCGAAGATAATATTTAGTAGAGAACCCGGAAGAGGCCGCAGGATTCGTGGAAGGCCGCGTACACGATGGCTTTTTGCAGTTGAAGAGGACCTGAGGGCGCTCAATGTTCAGGGCGACTGGAAGCGATTGGCCCAGGATCGAGTCCAGTGGAGAAGGATACTCCATTCGGCGTAGGTTCATCGAAGAGCTGTAGCCCATCAAGTATCAAGTATCAAGTAAGTAATAATATAATAATTTCCAACCTAGTGAAATTGTGCGCCTGATTCTGATGGAATACGCGTTATTTGCGTTGTAGTATGCTTTTTGAGGCAAGTGTCAATAACATCAAACAGTTTATATGTTGCTATGGACATTTCAGGAAAATAACAAAGTAAGTGCCTCGAAAAAAAAATGTTTACACATCATTTCAAGATGGACCACGAGCAGGATCAGTCAAACCTGGGGTGACATTGCGCATCTCGAATCGAATCACTCGATTCGTAAATTTTTCGATTCGTTTCGAAAAAATTGCGGCATTATGTATTTCGTTCGACTTCATTCAGTCACAGTAAGGTACCCCGGGGCAAGTGGGACCTAAAAAAACGCTAGTTCAGCAAAATTGTTAACGCATACTTAGAAAACAGTGTATTTCAGAACATTAACCACGGATACATCATTAAGTGCTTCCATTGTTGAAGTGTAGACGTGTTGGAAGCCTTTTATTCAATTACAAAAAATATTGGTAGTGAAATAAATAAATTCACCTGTAGGACCCACTTACCCCTTCAAACGGGGCAAGTGGGACCTATTCTGTTTTATGCTGTTGAACGAAACTAATTTGAGGAATGTAGATTTACTGTTCATATTTTTTCTGAGTATTAGTATTTTCAGATCTTGGATGGAAATTGGTTGCATGTCAGACTTTGTTTTTGCAAAAAGAAAGGGATTATAATTAGCAGATATGAAAATAAGACAACATTAGCATTAGCATTAGCATTGTTACGGTGTAATTCGTAGATTGGACACTAGTGATACTCATGTTTTACTTTTGAGATCCTTATCTAGAAGCTATCAGAAATCAAGAAGGGGAGTGGTCCTTGATTCTTAAACTTCGGACACTCCAATTTGTATGGGAGGTTTTCAGAAATATGTCATTGAAATGTTTCATCCAGCTGAATTGAAAGGGCTCATAGTTTTAGCTTTATTTAGGATAGTTTCATTCTAGTAATCCATGTTAATTCAATGTGACGAAATAATTGAATGTCAGTCTGAGCTATCGAGTAAAAATTATTTGCAATATTTCTTCTCAATATTGTGTAATTTGTTGTCCGAAGTTTGAAACGTTGTGTCCGAAATATGAATCCAATGTTGCTGCTGTCCGGAGTTTGAGTAAAACAGAAGCCGGACATTTTTATTAATCGTAAGGATTCTACACAATAATTCGTACATGCTAATCCCGTGTTACAAAGATAAGCAATATGCTTTATGATTGTGATGGTAATTAGAACGGTGAGACTTAAAATGTGTGTTAACAGACTGATTTCATAGCAAAAAGTGCTTAAGCGTCCGAAGTTTGAATTTGCACGGTAAATCTGATGCAAAGTTTAAGAATAATAAGAATAATAAAACACAAGACAAATCCTGTTGACCTTTAAATAGATTATTTGCACTGTAAGCGGAAAAATATCGCATATGTAGTTATAACCATTGCTCTTTTTCTTGCGGGAGATAATTTTCAGAATGTAAAATACACATTTGGTAATTAACTGTACAATACTTTTCAACAACGAAATCAAACAGATCTGATTCAGTTTCATATGATATATGAGTATCGAAGGTATTTTTCGATAGACAACAATCTAAAAACATTTAAAATAGCTTTATCGGGAGAGTTGTTCAAATATGTCCCACTTGCCCCATGTATGTTAAAACTCAAGGGCAAGTAAACATTGCAAATTTTGGCTTAAAATAAAACTTTTAAATCGTTTTCGATGTCACACGATTATTTAATTGCTCTAAATATTTACTTTCCACGTCAATGGTAAATTTAGAAACGACTATTTTGTTGGAAATCCATTGAATTAGAAAAAAAGTAATAGATTTTCTCGGTAGTTTAAAGTCATAATCAAGCAATAACATTAGTATGGTGCCTCCAATGATTTGGATTTTAAATATTTTTGTGTCGGGGGCATTCGTTGATAGTTCTACTTCATCTTTCTAGAACATTGTTACCATTTAAAACGTTCATCGATTGATCGGCAGTCATAGTACCCACTTACCCCGTATTTTCACTTGCCCCGGGGTACCTTACAAGATTTCGAATGGTGTTGTACTAGATCAATCGAGTATGTTCTGTCAAACGGAATGTAAACAGAGAGCATAAGAGATAGCTGTCTCCGTGTTTAGTATGCCGCCTGCAGGAGAGACAACCTTCAGCGCATGGCGAATGTGAGTAATGTTTTGTAAATTGAGATATTGTTACGACACAAATTATAAGTTTTATGTTTATTCGAATTTATGCCACGATCCAATTTTGAGCTAAATAATTTAAAGCTAAAAAAAAAAATTCGGGTGACTTTTAATTTTGAACAAAGCAAAATTCAAAACAGGAAGGTTGGCAACTACACACATACATATGGAAACATTATTATTTTATTATTTTTACATTTATTATTTTGTTAAGCAATGATTTTACCTGTTTATGAGATGAGATGATTTAAAATTATTCATATGAAAACTCCAATTCCAGCAAATCATCCAAACTGACGTGCATCATAAATGGATGATATGCAGCTACGAAGTATTTATTAATAAAATATTCCAGTATTCTGTATATATTTTATCATTAGTTTACATCCCATGACATATTGATTATATAATATTCTTGGTTACAGCAAAAAGTGTTTCATTTTAAATTTTTCATATATTTAACTATTTTTTCTCATTTTGATATATCTCCACATATTACCATATATTTTTGAATATTTTCATTTTCTTAATTTTCATATTTTCATTTTCGTATGCATTTCTATACAGCTATGAATACTATTATATATGTTCAAAGAATTTAGAATATTTTCCCATTGTGCCATAAAACAACATATCTTCGTCATATTCATATATATATTTTTATTCATTACTTTATGCATTTATACATTTATACGATCTGTTTCTGAAAATTTTTCATCTTTTCAGCAATCAAGATCTCTTTTTTTGGTCTTTGAACCAGAATGATGTATATCCCCCGATTTTAACCAGGACAGTCCTTGCCAAACTATTGGGTTTCCATCACTGAAGAAAGCATAAATCTAGAACTTGCTGATGTTGAAGAAAGCTCCCCCCTCATCCATGGCATACGAATTGAAGCTTGGTGAGAGAATTCCATTATATATATTTATTCAATTTTATTGAAACTATATAACTATATGCCAAATGCCAAAAAAAAAACCGTCAGGGCACCCGATTGAAGCGATTTGGATAGGAAGGGTGGAATCGCCAACTTCCTATTGTTAACATTTCGTGGAAAAAGGGCAGGCTCTTCTCCCCATCTATTGGGTCAATCTGGGAAACGAGGGCTAGATTATATTATTTTATGTACGAACTTTCTTCTGGAAGGAGATTTTCTATTCATCCCGTGGATTCGCATAAGTGTCTCTGCTTATGGAACCACCCAACCCATTTTTAGCCCTTCATACAGGAGTTTGATGAAATACAAACAATAATATTATCATGATCAAATCGTTTGTCAGATATGCAGTGCTATCGGCAGGTGCCTTGCTACAATAGATGGTAGTATCATCATCATTATCATCATCATCATCAAATAATTTAAAGCTAAAGAAGGATTCGATAATAAATTACTTTGATGTTTCTATGTGTTTTAGTTAAATGCACTTGAGTCATCTCATGCGCGTTTTTTTATTTAACTCATTTATTTTTACGTAGATTGTGGAATAAACACGTTTTTACGCAGATTTTCCTCATGGATTTTTCACGCGGTTTATCGAAATCGTCAAGAAATACGTGAAAACTTCGAAAAACCGATTTTAGTTGAAGTCGTTTCTACGCGGATTTCGGATTGCATATTGTCAGGGAACTGTAAAAGTAGGTATACTTATGACATTGTTTTCTTCAAGAAACAATAATAAAACATTTATTCTCTTCTCGTAGAGAAATAATAACAAATTATAATTAAAAACTTTCAGCAAGAAATGACTCTCGAACAACATTTGAAAGCTAAAAAGGTGACGAGTATTTTTCATTCGACTTTAGTCGTTTTTCAGTGTGCTATCGAGCATTCATAATGCCAAAACATCTCGTTATTCTTGTACCTCCTCCAGCATACTCGAACGATGAGTCGTTTTCGAGATCGAATCGAAACCCGTAATGCCAAACATGTTCGACTCGATAGAATTACGTTCGAATCGAGATGCACAATGCCACCCCTGCAGTGCTGGAAAGATTGTGTCGACTACGAACTTTCGGATTTGGAACAGGAGTTCATCGATCCGTTTGAAAACGATCAAGAACTTCAAGTCACCGATGAAAAAAATATTGAAGATACATTTTCGGCCTCCGGGATCTGTGTTCTGGCCGAAGGAGCATCCAGCAGCGGAATGAAAGAAGAGATACTCAAAGAACCTCAGCCGAATACCTCACTACGGAATACCGATCCGGAGATAGAAATTCTCCAAACGAACAAAGGATGTGTACTGTTGATGTAAGGTGGTTATAGTTACCATTTAAACAAAAAGGTAAATTCAAATCACAAATCCTAAATTTATTTTTTTACCTGGTCGTAATAACCTAAAATTATTATTGCTACGCAACAATAATAACTTTCCTTGCCAACGGAAAGCATATAGCTGAAAAAGAATCACACCATAATCACCATCCGAATCCATTTCCCGTACAATGTCGACAATTACGAACGGCTCTTAAACATCGTTCCGAATCTTTTCGCGAAGTGCCTTCCTCGACGATTAGAGAATGTGCTAAAAACGTTTATAGCGAGGTAATGTGTGTTATTAACATTTTAACACATTACAACTGGGAAAGTTGATCATTACAGCTGCAAACCATGATTTCAAAAGAAGCACAACGCAAGATTTGCCAGCGCTCGTGAAAAACTACTAAGTACCCTGCACTACCCAACGTCTTCACCGAGATACCGGAAAATATCAAAAAAAACTTTAGATGGTGAGGATTTTTTGTTGGCTACGGTGGATATGCTTGGCGGAAATATACTTATTTTTTCCGCTCACGACAATGTTCGACGCTTGTCCATCGCTGAGATGTGGATGTTGGACGGCACATTTTCCACGGCGCCTACAGGATTCAAACAGATCTATTCAATTTTGGGATTTGTCGGGGCTGGCAATACATCAAGGTACCGACCGTTGGCATTTATGCTCTTGCCAAACAAAACGGAAGAAACATATACGCGGGCATTGGAGGAATTGGCAAATATTGCTGAGGGTTTAGGTGTTGACCTGGATTGAAGCTCTAGCTTTTGTGCTATTAGAGCAGGTGAATGAGATATTCGAAATGGTTTTAAGCAGTGCCCTTCCTGCAATGGAAATACTTCTGAAGTACGTGAAGGAAAATTACGTACTTGGAAAAAAAATCGAAAGAGGAAAAGTGACGTAACCGCTATGAGAAGCAGCCCAATTTTCCCTCCCGCACTATGCAATATTTCGAAATGCGTTTTGGACCACCAGCTTCGAACAACAAACAGGCTTGAAGGTGGAAGGCCGATTCCAACGATGTAGGTTTCTACCAAAGGGTGGAAAGCTTCCAAAAGGAACAAAAGATGACTGAAGGTGAAATCATGAGCGTACTACAAGGAATACCAGCGCCTAAGCGAAACCCCAAAGAAATAGAAAAAGAGAAAGTCTTTTTGTCCTTTTAATTTTTTATCCCTTCAACTTTTCGTTGATTGTATCAGTCTAAGCTAGGCTAAGCTTCAACTTTTCGTTGATTGTTGATAATATCAACCATTTGTCGCTATGATATTTTGTCCTTTCGACCTTTTGTTCTTCAAGCTTATAGCACAGTGTAGGTTAGACCTCTTGTATATTCGAATTTTTGTACATTCGATCTTTTAATCCTTTGACCTTTTGTCCATTCGATCTTTTGGCATTTCGACCTTTTGTCATTTCGACCTTTTGTCAATTTGACCTACAATCCTCCCTAGTAACATTTTGGTTTTATGTTGGCTTTATAACACTCTTGTAGAGTAAATTATGCTCTTCAAGAGCGTTATAAAACTTAAAATGTTACTTGGGCTTTGTCCTTCGACCTTTTGTCCTTTCGACCTTTCGTCCTTTCGACCTTTTGACCCTTCAACCGTTTATTCTTCGACCTTTTGTCCCTTCGACCTTTTGACCTTCAACCTTTTGACCTTCGACCTTTTGACCTTCGACCGTTTGTCCTTTGACCTTTTGACCTTCGACCTTTTGACACAGATTCGTATAAATTGGGGCGGCCCAGCTGCTAGACAGTGGGGTCTCTTCTCCCTCACAGAGTGGGAGATGCTGCTAAAGCTGCGTAGTAGTGTCGGTGGAATAGTTTCTTCTTTTCTATATAGAGCGGAATAATTGATTTAGTTAGATTATCATAGTTGATTTCGACACATGCCGCGTACAGATTTTATGGTATTCGAAATCTTAGCAACCTCAGAAAACTTGCTGAAAAATTGACACGTCAATAGTTTCGCATTATTTTGATATCCATTTTTTTTTTGTTTCTTCAAGATATTTTACTGAACCTTCAATACTTTCTTTTTATATTTTGAAAGAAATGCAAAACAGGAGAAATTTAGTTGGAAAAAAGCAAAACCTTTATTTTATGAGATTTGATATATGTACGTATTTTTAATCATTTCCTTTATTCGAAATGAACAGGTTAAAAAGGTTAAAAAAATGTCTAATTGGATACTGAACATGAATCTATGTAATCGGAATCACAAAGCGGCACATTTTGACGATGCAGTTTCAAATGTTGGGATTATTTAAGCGAGAAGTCTGTTCTTGCCTGTACCCTACACAAACCCTGAGCTGGCGAATTCCGATTTGACGAAGTATCGCATCTTCAACTGGAATTCATTGAGGGCATATAATATCTATGTGCACGATTCTCTAAAAATAGAGTTTCCATTTCCCGGCCATTTTTGATGTCCCGGGATTCGGGATGAAATTTCTTGTATATCCGAGAAATCCCGGGATCCCGGGAGTTTTCGATGTTTTAAAAACATTATTTCGAAAAGGTTTTATTTTAAGTTCATATTTTAGAAAGGCCACATGATACAAAATTTAAATTAAAACTAAATTCAATTAAATCGATCATTGGTTTGACTTCAAAAAGCAAATAGTATTTGCGTTTGTATCGGAAGGTAGGTTTTCTGGAACAAATGTTCGCCGAGTTCGAAAAGACGCGTTCGCTGTCCGTCGAAGTAGGCTTGAATGTTTGTATTATATATTGGATTTAGACCATTTCCAAGTTTTCAATCAAGCAGCGTATTTTCTGTGCCAATACTAGGTACCTCACTGTAGACAGAAGATACGCAGTGGAATCGTACTGAGTTCCCTATACTCCATTGCAGGTTACTGACTGATACTTCCACCAGCAGTGACAGCTTCCCCTATTCATCAACAGGTTAAAGGCCCAGGAATGGTTCCAGATCTACAACTTAGTGTCGATAAACTAGTCCCATAGCAAAGACCAAAGTAAGAAATTCACCACTGTTTCAGTTTATGGGACAACATTTCGCATGGGCCACAGTTGATTTTTACTACGCGCATGATAAAATCAAACGAGTTTTTTTATCTGCTGAAAATCGTCGGAGCATATTCTTAAAATAACCCTGGGAATGGTAGTTTCAACTGCAATATTTTTTTACGTGTATAAACAATGAAGACGGATTCATAAAAAAATAAAAAACGTTCCATAAATAACATCTGAATGTTCCATAAAACGCTACCATAAATCCATAAAATAGTTCGGGAGATTCCTTAAAGGATAATTTTTCGATCGTTTTTAATTTTTTCATGGATCGTTTTGCACATTGAACGGTGCAAAGTAAGGGCTGCCATTAAATATTCACCAAGGCTACTATGATTGCCCTATAAAATCTGTATACAGCATGTGTCAAATTTAAATCACCACAGTTGTTTTATTGCTAGCGTAAGAAGCTGGATATTGCGAGAAGATAGAAAAATTCGAACGAGGGTCCGATGGTCGACCGTCGGAAAGTTGTTCCGCAAACGTTAAATCACTTGGTGCACGGAAAATGTTGGTTGATTTTTTCGGTGTAAATGTTGATTATTGAAATCAAAGAAAATATGTTACTTTAAACGGGTGTTACTTGCCACTATATATTTTAAATAAGCTTTATGGTACTTTCAAGGCATTTCGGAACATCCCAAGTAACCAATAAGCACAAAATACGCCAAATCGGCCATATAGTGCTACTTTAATGCTTATAAACTTTTAAATAGCCGTATACTAGCCCTATATGGCGGTTTAGCGTAATATAGTGCTAATGGTTACTTGGGATATTTATGCGATTTTGAAACATTTTTGACTTCTGTAATATTCTTGACATAAAGGAATATCAACACTTTTCGCACAGTGCATGTCATTTTGAAGTTTCCGACACTCAGTCTTCTTCTTCCTCTTTGCTCCGCAAAATTAGAAGTTTTTTTCTGTTATCGCAATTCATGTGCAAACCGTAAACCACCAGGCCAGTAAACGTGAAGACTAAGACAAATTTTGTTTCTGCTAATCACCGCGCGTTTTTTATTTAGTTAATCCGCTAGATTGGCTTTTCTCGGTGATATTTATATTTCATCACCGAGAAAAGCCAATCTAGCGGATTAATTAATTAGACAAATTTTCCCTAGCAACTTGCACATGCAGTGCCCTATTGCGATTGAATGATACTGCAAGTCAAACGTAGGACTTGATTGCTTGACTATGACTATGGACGGTGAGCAAAGCCAAGCTGGTCCAAGCACTGGCCATATCTGATAAACGATTTGATCATGATTATACTACTGTTTGTATTTCATTAAACTTCTCAATGAAGGGCTAAAAATGGGTGGGGTGGTTCCATAAGCAGAGACACTTATGCGAATCCACGGGATGAATAGAGTTTTTCTATCCTTCTAATACTAATGACACACTGGTGGTATAAGTACCATGGTACAAAAATCTTGAAATGAGTACCGTATCGATTATTGTCTTTATCAAAGATAGTCTTGAAATAATTTTCTTGTCCTCTTGTACCATGGTACAAGTACCACAGGTGTGTCCTTAGTATAATGGACCAGAAATCTGTTATGGGCAGATCCGTGTAAAATCTCAAAATTTTAAAAGTCGCTGCTTTTGTGAAATATGAGTAAACTACATACTCAGGATGGAATTTACATGTTATGAAAATATGTTTATTTGTAAAGGATCCTCTACTAGGAGGTAATGTATAAAGAAGGTGGCCAATATTATTTCTCGACGTTATATGCGAATCAAGCATATTAAACAAATGCACCTAACATTGATGAATTTGCTTCTCAAATATGATCAAAAATGGACTCAGACTAGACAATAGCGCCCACAGATTCGGATCACTGCAAAACAAAACTTAAACAAGTGTAATAAATTTTGTTGAAACGATTCATGCAGAAAAATGATCTTATAACGCATGCAACATAAGATAAACACATAAAAACCACAGTCTTTGTACAGAGGAAATGCTCTTTTCAAAAATGATGAACCACAACATAAGTTTTGATTTCACGTTTCACTATAAGTAGGGTACCCAGCATCTGCTTTCTTGGGCGGTGTGCGGAAAAATATTGAGCTGAATAAAATGAAACAAATTGTCATGGGAACCAAGGAAGGAGAGACGCGCCTAATCATCATGAGAAAGTAATGTTCTATATTCACGAAAAACATGCCACAGTAAGCGCAACAGACCGCATCATGGGGCTGAACTGAAAGAAAAACAACCGCATTAAAGCCGATATAAATACGCCACATTTTATGGTAATGCATATCTCTTTTTCAAACCAACAGACAGGTTCAAGAGCGGTGCACCGGAGTGGAGTGCTTCAAGCCATAGAATTGAAGCATTTCTTCCGAGATGTGGTTGTTTGGTCTTTCATAAAATCATGATATCCCTCAACCTAACCGAACCGGCTCCATCACCCCCGCAGCAGCAGTAGTTGTAGAAGGGCGTGAGCGAGTCAATAACTAGTCTGCAAGGTACAATAACTTTGAGATAAATGGAATAAAATATATGCTAAGCTTCAGATAATACAGGAGAAATTGAATACAAACACCACGACCGTTCTAGATTGTTCGTGGTCAGCATCATCATCATCATCATCATCATCACCAGCGTCATCTTTACCCGGTAAAGTGCATCGCCGTTGTCAGATTTGGTTCCCACTGTCTGTCCAACCGAGGTATGGTCCGCCTGCGGTCCTAAAGCTCACTGACCATCATCTTCGGAGCGAATAACACGCGCGAACATTACAGGCCCAGACTTTGATGAACGGAGTCTTGCTCCGAGGGCATCCTCCCCTTGCTCTCAGTCTAGTCGGCGCATGATCGTCCGCCCAACAGCTCGGCATAATCGAACCGCGGGGTGATTAGTTCGGTAATTAAAGGGAACATCTTACTTTAATTGCACTGCTTTGTCTAGCCGCGGAGACGACTGCGGCGGCCCACGGACGGTCGAAGGCCTGTCATAGCGGAACTCGCAGGTGAAATCGGGGCCAATGTTCCCAGCGAAGGGGCCGCCCGATTCGCGTGGTATTGAACTTGTATCGATGATGGGGGAACATTATGAGTTTCCTCGGCCAGCCAGGTACCGGCAGCAGTGGGTGGATAGTGGGATTGCAACAGTGTATGAATGCAGTTGAGGTAGAGCGATGTTCATGTTAAAAAAAAAAAATAAGATGTATAATGATAATGTCCCATGGAAAATTGCAAGTTTTTAAGCCAAAATTTGAATATTTCAATTTAGAAACTGTGAGAAAATTATTAAGCACTTTTAGTGGAGTCAAGTACGAGACACTGAAGATGACCTTACAGTTGAGGCTGAAATACGTATCTGTGAAGATTACAACGTGGTGGAATTAAATAGAATAGTATTAAAAATCGTACAAATAGGAATTCTGCCAAAAGCGATAGCAAAATAAAGAATTCTAACGCATAATTCATAAACGTTTTCAATCAATTTTATTGATAGCTAATTTTGGTTTGTTCCTGCGAACTACAATACATTTTAGATAGGATTTGGACATTTAAGATTGTTTAATTTACTTCGCTTCAAAATGTTTTGATATGTCCATGGATACTTTGATTTCTTTATTGTCTGTCCGATATCAATCCTTTTTTTCAACTAGTTGCACAAACTATTATTTCACCATTCAATTTTATTATAAATTTGAAGCGTTGATTTGAGAATCTAGATATGTGTCATATATGGTCAAAATGTGATTTTTATATATTCTGAATCCTCGTCCAAAAAAAGTCTTCTGGTAAAAAATGCGAAAACAAATGTTTTGAAATGCATAAAAGTGTTTTCGTTTGTTTGAGAAACTACATATGTACACGCACTTTGAAGAAAAATTGTGGAGTACTGCTTGCAGTTTTCGAATTGAACGTGGGTGTTGAGTTTTGCCTAAAACTATTGATCTGTATCGAAGAAATCGATACAATTTGTTCAAAAACAGTTTTGGTTGTTTTCTGGAAACTGTGTAAAATTGATATACGTAGTTTCTCAAACAGATGATTCATTTGTATTTTTTTAAATAACATTAATTAAATCTCATCTAGATCACGGAG
Source organism: Armigeres subalbatus (assembly GCF_024139115.2). Taxonomy (NCBI): domain Eukaryota; kingdom Metazoa; phylum Arthropoda; class Insecta; order Diptera; family Culicidae; genus Armigeres; species Armigeres subalbatus. The sequence goes on along the minus strand of NC_085140.1, from coordinate 411,518,051 downwards.
AGATGACGTGACAGTTTTTCCGCAATGCTTTATTCAGCCACGGCAACTGGTTGATCGTAAATTTCTCGGGGATTAATTTTAATAATCTTCATGCATGGACGCTACAATACACTTTGTAGATTTACCGTCCGATGTCTGGTTGAGAAAAACGGTATAGGCTAGATGTACCAGTTGTGGCTATAGCACCAGTTGTCGCACTAGTGCTTTATATGCCAAATGGCCAATCAAATCACCTTAAACCAAATTTATATCGATAAAGCATATTAATATGATACGATAAAACCTTTAATCTCCTCCAAAACAAGCAAAGCATAATTGTAAAAATTGATTTAGCTTATTTTTTAGCGTCATTTGCACCAGTTGTCGCACTAGTGGTCCCCATTTGGCCAATCCCATAAGAAAACAATGGGATTTGATAAGAAAATTATTTTGAGCTTTTTAGTGGAATGTCTTCACTTGCCATAAGACGAGTTTATACAATCCCATTGAATTCCACCACTTAATTGTATTTTGACAGATACGTATTTCGACCTCAACAGTAAGGTCGTCTTCAGTGTCTCGTACTTGACTCGACTCGTCGTACGAGACACTGAAGACGGCCTTACTGTTGAGGTCGAAATACGTATCTGTCAAGATACAATTAAGTGGTGGAATTCAATGGGATTGTATAAACTCGTCTTATGGCAAGCAATGGGATTTGCCAAATAAGGAACCAAAATTAAGAATAGTGCCACAACTGGTGCATGTGTTCCTATTATGGATTAATCAATTTTAATGATTATAACAAATTTTATCGTGGTTTTCACAGCTGTACTAAGGAGCAGGTTGTAAAACCTTTCGCATGAGATATAAAGTTCACCCACATGCCTTTAACTTATTTTTTAAAAAATAGCTATTCTTATGTATGGCGACAATTGGTATACCCACCCTACTTGACATTTAAGATTTTATACTAAAGTATATTCTGAATATCATTTACTAATGCTAACAGAACAACATTTTAAGAGTTTGGGAACACTAAAGATATGTCAGGGAATAACGTACAAATTAGAGGTTTTTCACTGGATCCCGCCAAAACTAGTATAAATAGTACTAGTATTAAAACAAACTACAAAACTAGTACAACTGAAAAAACGTTGAAATTTTTTTTTATGTCCTAGGCCGCCCGAACTGTTTTGGAGTACATATCCATGAATGTATCAGGAAATGTGTCTAAAAATAAAACGCCCTAAGCTGAAATATGTGTCAAAAAATATCTATGTTATCATAAGACATAAATTGATCGAGTTTTGAATAAACGCAAACTATTTCGGGGTCTCCAAAACGTCTTGGAGCTCAGAACATGCGATCTATCCGGTGAACCAAGTCCTGTATCCGTGCATCGTTGAAGATCCCAGCAGATCCATTGAGTCGTCCTGAACACCTCGTATTCAAGAAAATGGGGCTTACAATATGCGCATAAGCCTAGTGGATCGGATTGGATATATTCCAAAGATAAGAACATTGCTAAAGCCTTGAACTGAACTCATAAATGTGTTGGAGTACCTTGAACATCTCGTTTTCAAGAAAATTGGGTTTGCATGATGAGCATGTGCCTATTGGACCGGATTGGGTATATGCCGACGATGAGAACATTGCAAAAGCCTTGGTTGATCCGGTAGATACTTTGGGTTGAACTTGAGAACGTTTTGGAGTACCCTGAACATCTCGTATTCAAGAAAATTGGGTTTACATGATGCGCATACGCTTTTTTGAACTGGATTGGGCATATCGACAGCGAATTCCGAAGGGAATGGTTTGGAATATCGAAGATAATCATTCGAGGAATCTGAAGAAAATTGTTTGAGGATTTCGGACGGAATCGTTATAAGATTCTGAAAGGTATCAATTGGGATTGCAGAGTCTGGAGGAAACCTATCGAGTATTTAGGAGATAATTGTTTGGGGAAGGCGAAGGTAATCATTCGTGGATTCAGGAATCCACAAGTCGAGGATTCTGATTCCAAGGAATCGTTTGGAGATTCCGAAGGGCATCGTTCGATATTTAAGTACAGAATCGTTCGGGAATTCCAAAGCATGCCGTCCGGGTATTTATGAGAGACTCGCTTTGGGATTCGGAAAGGAATCGTTCGAGAATTTAGAAGAAAACCTATTAAGCAATTGGAGAAATATCATTCGAAGATTCTTGACTCGTACTTGACTCGACAAGTCGACCACACAGTTGTGGTCGAAATACGTATCTGCAAAGATAACGAAAATTAACTAGTGGAATTAAATGGAGAGTACTTAATTCGTCTTAGACGGTTGAATACATTCCACTAAAAGAGCTTTATATATTTTTATGAGTAACAATGGGTTAAATGAGGGTGAGAATGGGTCACTGTTTCAAGTACTTAGAATGCTTGAAGAATAGATTGAATGTATCTGAAGGCAAGAACACTAAAATATAAGAGGCCTTTTTAAACGATTTTGCTATCCGAACTCCAGGCTGCCGGTGGCAGTACCCCGCAAGGAATCGCTCGGCGACTTAGAAAGGAATTGTTTGGAGGTTTAGAAGGGATTCGTTTGAGGAATCGGAAACAAATCGTTTGATGATTCCGAAAAGCATCGTTCGATGATTTAGAAGGGAATCGTTTGAAGAATCGGAAAGAAATATTTCAAAGATTCCGAAGCATATCGTTCAAGGATTTAGAAGGAAATCGATTCAGGATTCCAAAAGGAATCGCTCGAGAATTCCGAAATTAATCGTTCGTAGATTCAGAAAGGGATTGTTCGATGATTTAGAAAAAAAAATCGCTTGAGGAAAGAATAGAAAGATCTCTTGAGGATTCCCAAAGGAATAGGTAAAAAATAGAAGGAAACTGTTTGATGATTCCGAAAGGAATCGTTCGGAGATTCGGGAAGGAATTGTTTCGAGAATTTAGAAGAAAATCGTTTGCGGAATTGGAAAGAAATCGCTTTAAGATTCCGGGACGGTATCGTTCGAGGATTTATAAGGGAACCGTTTGAGTAATCGGAAAGAAAACGTCCACAGATTCCAAAGGGCATCGTTCAAGGAAATAGAAGGAAATGGTTTGAGGATTCCGAAAGGATTCGAATTGTTCGAGGATTTATAAGAAATTTTTTGGATGATGATTTTGATGGTCATCGTATAAGGATTTGAAAGGGAATTGGCTTCGTTCGATTTAGAAGGTAATTGTATGAAGATTCTGAAAGGAATCGTTAGGGGATTTTGAAAGAAATTGATAGCGAATTCCGAACGGAATCGTTTGGAATCCATTCGAGGATCCATTCGAGTGTTCAGAACCCAAGTAGCACACGCAACTACTTCCAAAAAGCGCCCTGTTTCTATTCAGTTACATTAAAGGCATTGGAGAAACATCAAAGCACGAAAAAGTTGCACCAAGATGTCAAAAACGTTCGAGTTGTAATCAATATTTCATAAACATTGCAATACAGTACGCGTTTAGCATTTGGAAACAAACAACCAAAGAATACTGCACTGCATGTTGCATAAACAAAACAAAAACATTAAGTTGCATAATTTTTACCATGTAACTTCAATGCGTCTTTCAAAACTGAATTGTTTGTTTAAATTAAGTTGCAGATAAGTTGAGTGTATCTTCATATTTGATTTAGCATCGTTCAACGTTTTGACAACTCACAATTTATTCAGGTGATGGTGCAATCAAGTAACAGGAAACCCGAGTACAAAACTTCATAATCGTATGTTTTTTATGGTGAGTCAACATGCATTCTCTTCGAAGTGTTGAATGGTGTTGCGGTAGAGTGAAGGACTGTCAATCACAAGATACATAGATCGAAATTTAAACAAATATTTTATTTTTTTCCTCGGTAGTATTTTGCAATATTACTGCAATTTTACTGCAATCGAAGGATGCTTCCGTAGGCTCCACCCCTTGCGCTTTTTAGATTGCAAGAGAGTTATATTTGATGGCACATACGCAAAGATTGTTTCTTTCCAATTTATTTCTAATCGGGATGAACCACTGCGAACTTTGTAGTATACCCGTGTCATTTGTTTAGTGCATGTCTTTCTGCTCCATTTCTATTGAGAAGAAATGAAGTAGTCGTTTTTCATTCAAATATATTCTCAAGCTTAATGTAAGGCCTCTTTAGATTAAGGTACCGCTATTTATACCCTTCGAGAAATGGCTTATACCAACTTTCAAAGGCGCGCCCCTCAATCAGTTTCGGCTCAACAATAAGTGGGATAATACTGATTTTGGCCATGCATCGGTACTGAAGCTCAAACATATTTTTGCATCTTCTTATGAGTTCCGAATTCGTTTTTGTACAGAGATCTGATTTCATTGCGTTTTGGCATTTCTGAATCTCACCTTTACACAGAGCTCTAATCAGTCAGAGGGTTCAGCAGATCCACCAAATTCGTATCCGCTTCTTTCCTAATTAATCAGCGCTCTGAAGCATGAAGATTCATGTCATCGACTTCGAAAACAGCCTAAGACTGAGTTACGTTTTTATAATTTAGTCTATTGCCTCCATCCAAGAGAGGAAAAGATGGGTCATCTAAAAGCAAATTATAGTCGTTCCATACTCTTCCGACCATCACTCATAAGTATGTACTTATTAACAAGAATAGTAAGAACTAGAGCACGGTTTGGTAAATCTTACTCCGAAATGCACTACGTAAAAGTGTCTACCCAGCATAACAGGCTCCGTTAACTGCCTGGCTAATAGTTTCCCCCAGGCCATTCATCCCCTTGGCCTGACACCTTGGGATTCGGGGTGACGGACGTCATATTGTCAGTTTCATTGTTGTACCGAATCTGGCGATATGACCGGATTTACACCGTTACGCACTACTTCAGAGTATCCATATCCCAGCGTAGGAAATCTTTCCGAATAGTTGCAACACAGTGAAATGTTCAGTGGTGAAACAAGTAGTGCTGCTTGAGAAGAAAATTGTTTGAAAATTCTGGAGGGAATCGTTTGATAATTTTGAAAGGAATCCTTTGGGATTCCGAAGGGAATCGTTCTGGAATTTCGAAACGAATCGTTCGCAAAGTCCAGAGGAAATCTTTCTGGTATTTAGGAGAGAACCGTTTGGTGATGTCGAAGGTAATCATTTGGGAATGCAGGAAAGAACTGTCTGAAGGGAATCGTTTGGGGATCCCGAAGTGCATCGTTCGAGAAATAGAACGGAATTATTCGGGAATTCCGAAGGATATAGTTCGAGGATCCATAAGGGAATCGTTTAAAAATTTCGGAAGGAATTGTTCATAGATTCGGAAAGAAATCGTTCGGGTATTTAGGAGCAAATTATTTGAGGAATCGGAAAGAAATCGTTTGAAGATTCGAAAGGGATTTGTTTGATTTAGAAGGGATCGGTTTAAGGATTCCGAAAGCAATCGTTTGGAGATAGAAGGGAATTGTTTGAGAATTCTGAAAGGAATCGTTCGGGCATTCGGAAAGTATTAATTCTGAAGAGAATACGGTAGATGTACTATATTTCGCCACTGTGTCATATTTTGCCACCTTGGTACGTCGATATAGTGTTATGTGACCTGCTGCTGCGCTAAGAAATCACCCATTGCCATTACGCATCATTGCACTCGGCGGAGGTGTCGCCTTACTCGGATCACTGTTGGACTCTGACTGAGGGAGAACGATGCTTAGCTGCTTGCTCGTCGTCGACACCAAGGCGGCATAAACAGTATATAATATAGAGCACGGTGTGTCTATGGGGAAACATTATTTTTCAAAAATCTCTGAAACACCCACTACGTGAAAGTAGATGCTCTGCTCTTTCATATAGTGGGTAAATTAAAATGTTCTATCGGAGGATCTAGAACAATATTTATTTTTTCACTATTTTTGGTGCATACAAAATACTTTCGAGTAGTGAGTGTTTTAGAGCTACTGATTTTTTGAAAATAAGCCTCTTCGGACAAACACACCGTGTAGAGTGGTAAACAACCGGGCTGTCTCGCCCCACACAAGTTCAATAACGGTTGGCCACTGGCCACTAAATAGTGGGAATGAAAAGAATGGTTCGGGAAGAAAGCTACGCAGAAGTACAGTTCAAGCTGCTTCGTGTCTTTGGCCTTCCAATCTCTTTGGAATACAATGGAACTCGGTCTACTTAAAATCCTTTAACAGTTTTCGAAACATTTTCACTTTCAAGATTGTCCACCGTGTCCTTCTCCCACGATCTTTGTAAATTTAAGGGCCAATGTCCACGTAGCGGTTTTTTTACGCTGCGTGCACGCCGCGTTCACACGAGGTACCCAGCATTAAATGGAGTAATGCACACGTAAACGTGTGCACGACTACATTTGATGCTGGGTACCTTTTGTGGACGCGGCGTGCACGCAGCTTGAAAAAACGCTACGTGGACATCGGCCCTAAGCGCACATCCTTCTTGTTTTAATGGCATGTCTGAAACAACTGAACATGTTGTAGTAAAAGTATGTGGGCGACAGTTTTCTGAATATTCCAAGGATTAATATACATAAGGAAATATTTCTCTGAAAGCATTAACGTTCTCATAGAAAAGTATTGAAGTATTGAAATTCTCGTTTTTTAGTGACCACCCGTTATTTTATCAATTTATGTTTAACATCATACATCCTCAGTAAGTATCCATACGATATCTAAAAATGTTCTTATTATAAATCATTGATTTTTGATGAAAAATGCCAAGCTATTTTTTACCCGTTTGAAGAACAGGATAAAAAAGCAAATGCCGGAAAGCTGGTCAAACCCTCAAATTTAGAACCAATATTCGTACACAATCTTAAGCACTATTCATAAAATTCGATTACTAATGTTTTGATATAAAATATCTAGTTCATGTTTTTAAAATCAATTAATTAAATGAAAGGTGGCAATATATAGCAGATAGCACAGCAAATTCGGTGATTTCAATTATCAAATAAAAAAACTTGCAACTGAAACACGGCTTGTTTTTATGAAGTAGGTACAATTTATCGTCATAGTTAAATCAGAATTACTAGAAAAGGATAAGGCATATCTAGTTTGGAATACGGAGGGAATTGTTTGAACATTCTTAAAGAAATCGTTTGGGATTCCGAATGGAATCGTTCTCAAAGTCCGGAGGAAATCTGTCAGGTATTTGAAGGAAAATCGGAAAGAAATTTTTCGAAGTATGTGAATGGTATCAGGATTTAGAGGATTGAGAAGGCATTAAAAAACGATAAACAATTCGAAGAAAATCGTTTGGAATACCTACAGAAAAAATTCATTTGAAGATACAGAAGAAAATTGTTTGAGCTTTCCGCAGAGAATCGTTCGAGGAGTCTCAAAGTCTGGAGGAAATAGGGTATCTGTTCCCATATTAATAACAGCCCGTATATTAATCCCAACCGTCGATAAACCAAATGAAAAATCAATTTAATCAAAATTTCTCACATCGTAGGTGGAACACATTCTTGAATGTTCGGAATATGATTTTGTTTAAGTAATGTTTCATTTCACAAGAATCAAATTATAAAAAGGTAAAATTATAAAGCACTTTTATTTTCTTTTTCCTACCTCTGAACTGATGGTTTGATGCACTGCTCGATTGCTACTAGCAGATTCATCTGTTTTCACGCCGTTGTTTTCCACTCAATTTCAAACTAACACATATGTATCCTTTCAAAATTCACTTCACAACGCTTATCATCACATTTTCACTATAAATATAATTATATTTGAAAAAATCAGAAGGGTTGTGTACAAGACACGACCGTAAGGTAGACGTTGGACAAGTTAATGACATCGTTGCGATTGATTTTTCTGCCGTAACAAAGCGACTGTCTTTTGTACTTCGAATATATTTCATCTCGGATCAGCTTCTTTTGTATTAAAATATATAGCAACAAAACCTAATGAGAATCTTGGAAGGAAAATTCACATGACTGCAACGAATTTGGTGTTGCTGCTATTAGTGAGTGGGTAAGGCGCATTATGGAAAATAATTAGGTTCTTCTCAGAACCAAAATTTAAAACAAAAGAAGGTTAACCGAGACCAATTTTCTCCAAAGCGCAAATCATAATCACTTGGTTACGGCAGAAATTTTCCATCGGTAACAGGATTAAGAGCGCATATCAGAGCGAGAAGCAGTAAGAAATTATTCACATACATGCATCTACTCAACCTGTCATGACCGCCACAAACCACCGCGGAACAAGTAACTGATAGTCCAAATGTTGCGAACCAAATGGCTCGCGCGCGCTTTAGGGCAGCTTTCTTGTAATCAATAAAGAAGGCGCATTTGTCCCGCCTTTTTGTTAATCGGTATGAGTGCGAATGTTATATGCAACCATAACACACTCCAGAGGGGCGGGGCTAGAGGGTTTACATTTATGTCTACACAGCAAAAAAAATATTAATATGCCGTGACGTAACTTTGTTAAACGTACTTAAAAAGTCTATGTAAAAGTCAATTTGATGTATTTTCAAATCAAATTGATGCTTTATTACACAAATTGAACGTAGTACGTGACGGACAAAATATTTTCCTTGTTACGCTTAAAGTACGTAAAGTTACCTTCGTAAATCGTTATTTTATTACACATAAAATGATGCACATCATGCTGGTTGTAAATGAAACACCATATTACATATTCTTGTGGTATATTACGTAAAAACGATGTAAAATTACTTAACGATGCTGCGATCGCGCTCAAGCCCAGTCTGAAACAAACTGACAGCCAGCCATATTCAATTTTTGCGTGTTCGGTGCAAACATTTTAAATACCCGGTTTTTATAAATTTTAGTGTGGAAATTCAGGGAAAAAATAGTGCGTTGTGTGAAAAGTAAAGATAAACAAATTTATAGTAAACTGTTGTGCCCACCCGTAGCAGAAGAAATAGTTTTTCAAATAAAAATCGAGGAGCGGGCAGGAGTTGTGCACAACAATGTTTTGATTCAATTCGTTTAGAGGTAAGTTTTCAATTGGCGATCATTTAATTTTGATATCGGTTTGTGTCTACAATCGTTTTTTATTGCAATCCTTATTGCAGGAATTTTATCACGAACGAAATCTTCTGAGCGCCATAGAAAAAGCAATCCAGGAAAGGGTCTCCTGTTTGTTGGTTGATTTTGTAGCGAAGCAAAACGATTGGGAAATGGTGCCATCTTCGATTGCCAATAGAAAGTGTACCTGTCGTACGGGAAAGAACTGCCGTTTCCGGGAGTAATAATCCATCGTGAGTCTTGATTTGGTAAATAAATGTTTTTCCAGGGCTGTATGCCTAATATTGAATCAAAATGTATTGCAGGGCTGTTCGCAAAGTATATTCATTTCGGATTCAGTGCTCTCTTTTTTTTCAAAATTTCAAAATCTCAAAATTTTAAAATTTCAAAATTTCAAACTTTCAAAATTTCAAAATTTCAAAATTTCAAAATTTTAAAACTTCAAAATTTCAAAATTTCAAAATTTTAAAATTTTAAAATTTCAAAATTTCAAAATTTCAAAATTTCAAAATTTCAAAATTTCAAAATTTCAAAATTTCAAAATTTCAAAATTTCAAAATTTCAAAATTTCAAAATTTCAAAATTTCAAAATTTCAAAATTTCAAAATTTCAAAATTTCAAAATTTCAAAATTTGAAAATTTGAAAATTTAAAATTTTAAAATTTCAAAATTTCAAAATTTTAAAACTTCAAAATTTCAAAATTTTAAAATTTTAAAATTTTAAAATTTTAAAATTTCAAAATTACAAAATTTCAAAATTTCAAAATTTTAAAATTTCAAAATTTCAAAATTTCAAAATTTCAAGATTTTAGATTTTCAAAAACTCAAAATCTCAATCTCAAAATCTCAAAATTTCAAATTTTCAAAATTTCAAAACTTCAAAATTTCAAAATTTTTCCAGGATTTCACCAGGAAATTTTCCAAACATTACTTCGGATATTCCTTCGGGAAATCATCCGGATATTACTACAGGATCTCCTCCGCATATTCCTTCCGTATATTCCTCCAGGAATTCTTCCGAATATTGCTTCAGGAATCCCTCTGGATATTCCTCCAGGAATTCCTCCGAATATTCCACCAGGAATTCGTCCAAATATTCCTCTACGAATTTCTCCCGATATTCCTTCAGGAATTCCTCTTGATATTCCTCCGGGAATTCCTCTAGATATTTTTTTCGGAATTCCTCTGAATATTCCTCCAAACATTCTTCTGAACAATCCTCCAGAATTTCTTTTGGATATTCTTACAGGAGTCTTACTTTTGGACATTCCACCAGGAATTCCTTTCGCATATTCCTTTATTCGTTTACTTGTCCGTTTAATCCACCAGGAATTCGTCCGGATATTTCTCCAGGAATTTCTTTGGATATTCCTTCAGAAATTTCTGCGAATATTCTTCAAGGAATTCGTTTGGAAATTCCTCCAGATTTTTAACGGTACTCGACTAGGAATTTCTCCGTATATTCCTTCAGGAATTCCTTCTAATATTCCTCTAAGAATTCTTCCGAAAAAATTCATGGAGGAATATCCGGCGAAATTCTTGGAGGATTATTCAGAAGACTTCCTGGCGAAAAATCAAAAGGAATTCGAAAGAAAATCAGAAGGTGCTCCTGAAGGAATATCCGAAGGAGTTCTTGGACAAATTCCAGAAGAATGATCCGGGGGAATATTTTGAGAAATAATCGGGAGAGAAAATCCTGGAAGAAAACTTGGAGCAATATTGGAAGACTGTCTGGAAGAATATCCGGAGGAATATGCAGAGGAATTCTAGGGAGAAAATCAAAAAGAACTCCTTGTTAAATATCCCAAGGAATTCTTGGACGATTATCCGGAATCCGATTATCCGATTATTCAGATATTCCTCGGAAGTATATCTGGAAGAATTACCGGAGGAATATCCAGGGGTATATCCGGAGCCATTCCTGGAGAAAGTGCACGAGTTCTTTCGGAAGTTTCTCCGGAAATTCTTCCGGGAATTCCTCCGAAATTTGCACCAGAAATTTCTCCATAAGTTCCTCCAGTAATTCCTACGGAAGTTCCTCTGGGAATTTCCAGTAATTCCTTCGAAAGAATATCCAGCAATTTCTTCGGAAGTTCCTCCAGTAGTTTCCACGGAAGTTCCTCCTGGAATTCCTCTGAAATTTCCTTCAGTATTTCTTCCTGAAGTTCCTCCAGGAATTCCTTCGGAAGTTCGTTTAGAAATTCCTTCTGACATTCCTTTAGGAATTCTTCCGGAAGTTCATCCACGAATACCTTTTGAAGTACCGTCATGAAATCCTTCGGTAGTTCCACCAGGAATTTCTCCGGAAGTTCCACCAGGAGTTACTCGGTAAGTTCCTCCGTGAACTCTTCCGGAAGATCCTTCGGGAATTTCTCCGGATATTACTTTGGGAATTTTTCCGGAAGTTCCTTCGGGAATTCCTCAGGAAGCTCCTTCAGGAATTCTTCAGATAGTTCCTCCAGGAACTCCTCCCGATGTTCCTCCATAAGAGCCTCCGGATATTCTACCAGATATTCCTCCAGGAATCTTTCTTCTGGAATTCGTTCATGAACTCCTAAGGATATTCCTCTAGGATCTCTAGGATCTCTAGGAAGTCAACTGTATAGTACACCAGGAATTCGTCCGGATAATCGTCCAAGATATTTGTATATGAGATATTTTTCAAGGAGTTTCTATTGATTTCTCCCTGGAATTCCTCTAGTTATTTTTCAAGATATTCCTCTGGCAATTCTACCAGATATTCTTCCAAAAAAACCCTTCCAATATTCCTCCAGATATTCGTTCGAATATTCATCCAAGAACTTCTACAGACATTCCACCGTATATTTCTACAAGAATTCATCCGGATTTTTCTTCATGAAGTCTTCCGGATATTTCTCCATAAGTGCTTTCAGATATTTTATCAGATATTCCTACAGAGATATTCCTAGAGGAACATCCGCAGGAACATTCGGAAGAATTCCTAGAGGAACTTTAGGAAGAATTCCTGGAGGAATATTCGGAGGAGTTCCTATAGGAATATATAGGAATTCCTGGAGCAACTTTCGGATGAATTCCTGGAGGAACTTCTGAAGGAATTCCTGAAGGAACTTACGGAGGAATTCCTAGAGGAACTTCCGAAGGAATTCCTAGAGAAACTTCCGAAGGAATTCCTGGAGGAACTTCCGAAAAAATTTCTGGAGGAACTTCCGGAGGAATTCCTGTAGGAACTTCCGAAAGAATTCCTGGAGGAACTTCCGGAGGAATTCCTGGAGGAACTTCCGGAGGAATTCCTGGAGGAACTTCCGGAGGAATTCCTGGAGGAACTTCCGGAGGAATTCCTGGAGGAACTTCCGGAGGAATTCCTGGAGGAACTTCCGGAGGAATTCCTGGAGGAACTTCCGGAGGAATTCCTGGAGCAACTTCCGGAGGAATACCTGGAGCAACTTCCGGAGGAATTCCTGGAGGAACTTCCGGAGAATTCCTGGAGGAACTTCCGAAGGAATTCCTGGAGGAATTTCTGGGAGAACTTACAAAGGAATTTCTGGAGGAACTTCCGAATGAATTCCTGGAGGAACTTCTGGAAGAACTTTCGAGAGGAATTCCGGGAGGAAGTTCCGGAGAAATTCCTGAAGGAATTTCGGAGGAATTCCTGGAGGAACTTCCGGAGGAATTCCTGGAGGAACTTCGGAGGAATTCCTGGAGGAACTTCCGGAGGAATTCCTGGAGGAACTTCCGGAGGAATTCCTGGAGGAACTTCCGGAGGAATTCCTGGAGGACCTTCCGGAGGAATTCCTGGAGGAACTTCGGAGGAATTCCTGGAGGAACTTCCGGAGGAATTCCTGGAGGAACTTCCGGGGAATTCCTGGAAGAACTTCCGGAGGAATTCCTGGAGGAACTTCCGGGGAATTCCTGGAAGAACTTCCGGAGGAATTCCTGGAGGAACTTCCGGGGAATTCCTGGAGGAACTTCCGGAGGAATTCCTGGAGGAACTTCCGGAGGAATTCCTGGAGGAACTTCCGGAGGAATTCCTGGAGGAACTTCGGAGGAATTCCTGGAGGAACTTCCGGAGGAATTCCTGGAGGAACTTCCGGAGGAATTCCTGGAGGAACTTCCGGAGGAATTCCTGGAGGAACTTCCGGAGGAATTCCTGGAGGAACTTCCGGAGGAATTCCTGGAGGAACTTCCGGAGGAATTCCTGGAGGAACTTCGGAGGAATTCCTGGAGGAACTTCCGGAGGAATCCCTGGAGGAACTTCCGGAGGAATTCCTGGAGGAACTTCCGGAGGAATTCCTGGAGGAACTTCCGGAGGAATTCCTGGAGGAACTTCCGGAGGAATTCCTGGAGGAACTTCTGAAGGAATTCCTGGAGGAACTTCCAGAGGAAATCCTGGAGGAACTTCCGGAGGAATTCCGGGAGGAGCTTTCGGAGGAATTCCTGGAGGAGCTTCCGGAGGAACTTCCTGGAGGAACTACCGGAGGAACTTCTGGAGGAACTTCCGGAGGAATTCCTGGAGGAACTGCCGGAGGAATTCCTGGAGGAACTTCCGGAGGAATTCCTGGAGGAACTTCCGGAGGAATTCCTGGAGGAACTTCCGGAGGAATTCCTGGAGGAACTTCCGGAGGAATTCCTGGAGGAACTTCCGGAGGAATTCCTGGAGGAACTTCCGGAGGAATTCCTGGAGGAACTTCCGGAGGAATTCCTGGAGGAACTTCCGGAGGAATTCCTGGAGGAACTTCCGGAGGAATTCCTGGAGGAACTTCCGGAGAAATTCCTGGAGGAACTTCCGGAGGAATTCCTGGAGGAACTTCCGGAGGAATTCCTGGAGGAACTTCTGGAGGAATTCTTGGAGGAACTTCTGGAGGAATTCCTGGAGGAACTTCCGGAGGAATTCCTGGAGGAACTTCCGGAGGAATTCCTGGAGGAACTTCCGGAGGAATTCCTGGAGGAACTTCCGGAGGAATTCCTGGAGGAACTTCCGAAGGTATTCCTGGAGGAACTTCCGAAGGTATTCCTGGGGGAACTTCCGGAGGAATTCCTGGAGGAACTTCCGGAGGAATTCCAGGATGAACTTCCGGAGGAATTCCTGGAGGAACTTCCGGAGGAATTCCTGGAGGAACTTCCGGAGGAATTCCTGGAGGAACTTCCGGAGGAATTCCTGGAGGAACTTCCGGAGGAATTCCTGGAGGAACTTCCGGAGGAATTCCTGGAGGAACTTCTGGAGGAATTCCTGGAGGAACTTCTGGAGGAATTCCTGGAGGAACTTCCGGAGGAATTCCTGGAGGAACTTCCGGAGGAATTCCTGGAGGAACTTCTGGAGGAATTCCTGGAGGAACTTCCGGAGGAATTCCTGGAGGAACTTCCGGAGGAATTCCTGGAGGAACTTCCGAAGGTATTCCTGGAGGAACTTCCGAAGGTATTCCTGGGGGAACTTCCGGAGGAATTCCTGGAGGAACTTCCGGAGGAATTCCAGGAGGAACTTCCGGAGGAATTCCTGGAGGAACTTCCGGAGGAATTCCTGGAGCAACTTCGGGGGAATTCCTGGAGGAACTTCCGGAGGAATTCCTGGAGGAACTTCCGGAGGAATTCCTGGAGGAACTTCCGGAGGAATTCCTGGAGGAACTTCCGGAGGAATTCCTGGAGGAACTTCCGGAGGAATTCCTGGAGGAACTTCCGAAGGAATTCCTGGAGGAACTTCCGAAGGAATTCCTGGAGGAACTTCCGAAGGAATTCCTGGAGGAACTTCCGAAGGAATTCCTGGAGGAACTTCCGAAGGAATTCCTGGAGGAACTTCCGAAGGAATTCCTGGAGGAACTTCCGAAAGAATTCCTGGGGGAACTTCCGAAAGAACTCCTGGAGGAACTTCCGGAGGAATTCCTGGAGGAACTTCCGGAGGAATTCCTGGAGGAACTTCCGGAGGAATTCCTGGAGGAACTTCCGGAGGAATTCCTGGAGGAACTTCCGGAGGAATTCCTGGAGGAACTTCCGGAGGAATTCCTGGAGGAACTTCCGGAGGAATTCCTGGAGGAACTTCCGGAGGAATTCTTGGAGGAACTTCCGGAGGAACTCCTGGAGGAACTTCCGGAGGAATTCTTGGAGGAACTTCCGGAGGAATTCCTGGAGGACCTTCCGGAGGAATTCTTGGAGGAACTTCCGGAGGAACTCCTGGAGGAACTTGCAGAGGAATTCGTGGAGGAACTTTCGGAGGAATTCTTGGAGGAACTTCCGAACGAATTCCTGGAGGAAGTCCTGCAGGAACTTCAGAGAAATTCGTGGAGGAACTTTTGAAGGAATTTCTGGAGGAACTTCCGGAGGAATTCCTGGAGGAACTTCCGGAGGAATTCCTGGAGGAACTTCCGGAGGAACTTCTGGAGGAACTTTCGGAAGAATTCCTGGAGGAACTTCTGGAGGAATTCCTGGAGGAACTTTCGGAGGAATTCCTGGAGGAACTTCCGGAGGAATTCCTGGAGGAACTCCGGAGGAATTCCTGGAGGAACTTCCGGAGGAATTCCTGGAGGAACTTCCGGAGGAATTCCTGGAGGAACTTCCGGAGGAATTCCTGGAGGAACTTCCGGAGGAATTCCTGGAGGAACTTCCGGAGGAATTCCTGGAGGAACTGCCGGAGGAATTCCTGGAGGAACTTCCGGAGGAATTCCTGGAGGAACTTCCGGAGGAATTCCTGGAGGAACTTCCGGAGGAATTCCTGGAGGAACTTCCGGAGGAATTCCTGGAGGAACTTCCGGAGGAATTCCTGGAGGAACTTCCGGAGGAATTCCTGGAGGAACTTTGTGAGGAATTCCTGGAGGAACTTCCGGAGGAATTCCTGGAGGAACTTCCGGAGGAATTCCTGGAGGAACTTCCGGAGGAATTCCTGGAGGAACTTCCTGAGGAATTCCTGGAGGAACTTCCTGAGGAATTCCTGGAGGAACTTCCTGAGGAATTCCTGGAGGTACTTCCTGAGGAATTCCTGGAGGAACTTCCGGAGGATTTTTCGAAATAATTCCTGGGGGATTTTTCGAAATAATTCCTTGAGGAACTGTCGGTAGAATTCCTGGAGGAACTTCCGGAAGAATTCCTGGAGGAACTTCTAGAGGAATTTCAGGAGGAACTTCCGGAGGAATTCCAGGAGGAACTTCCGGAGGAATTCCTGGAGGAACTTCCGGAGGAACTTCCGGAGGAATTCCTGGAGGAACTTCCGGAGGAATTCCTGGATGAACTTCCGGAGGAATTCCTGGAGGAACTTCCGGAGGAATTCCTGGAGGAACTTCCGGAGGAATTCCTGGAGGAACTTCCGGAGGAATTCCTGGAGGAACTTCCGGAGGAATTCCTGGAGGAACTTCCGGAGGAATTCCTGGAGGAACTTCCGGAGGAATTCCTGGAGGAACTTCCGGAGGAATTCCTGGAGGAACTTCTTGAGGAATTCCTGGAGGAACTTCCTGAAGAATTCCTGGAGGAACTTCCTGAGGAATTCCTGGAGGAACTTCCTGAGGAATTCCTGGAGGAACTTCCTGAGGAATTCCTGGAGGAACTTCCTGAAGAATTCCTGGAGGAACTTCCTGAGGATTTTTCGAAATAATTCCTGGGGGATTTTTCGAAATAATTCCTGGAGGAACTGTCGGTAGAATTCCTGGAGGAACTTCCGGAAGAATTCCTGGAGGAACTTCTAGAGGAATTTCAGGGGGAACTTCCGGAAGAATTCTTGGAGGAACTTGCGGAAGAGTTCCTGGAGGAACTTCGGGAGGAATTCTTGGACGAACTTCCGGATGAGTTGCTGGAGGAACTTTCAGTATAATTCCTGGAGGAATTTTCGGAATAATTCCTGGAGGAACTTTCGGAATAATTCCTGGAGGAACTTCCGGAGTTACTCCTAGAGTGAACTTCCGGAGGAACTCCTGGGGGAACTTCCGGAGGAACTCCTGGGGGAACTTCCGGAGGAATTCCTGGAGGAACTTCCGGAGGAATTCCTGGAGGAACTTTTGGAGGAATTCCTGGAGGAACTTTTGGAGGAATTCCTGGAGGAACTTTCAAAGGAATTCCTGGAGGAACTTCCAGAGGAATTCCTGGAGGAACTTTCGGAGGTATTCCTGGAGGAACTTTCAGAGGAATTCTTGGAGGAACTTTCGGAGGAATTCCTGTGGGAACTTCCGGAGGAATTCCTGAAGGAACTTCCGGAGGAATTCCTGGAGGAACATTCGGAGGAACTCCTGAATGAACTTTCGGAGGAATTCCTGGAGGAACTTTCGGAGGAACTCCTGGAGAAACTTCTGGAGAAATTCCTAGAGGAACTTGTAGAGGAATTCCTGAAAGAAATTTCGGATGAATTCCTGAATGAACTTCCGGAGGAATTCCTTAATGAACTTTCGGAGGAATTCCTGAAGGAACTTCCGGTGGAATTCCTGGAGGAGCTTCCGTAGGAACTCCTGGAGGAACTTCTGGAGGAATTCCTGGAGGAATTCCATGAGGAACTTCCGGAAGAATTCTTGAATGAACTTCCGGAGGAATTCCTGGAAGTACCTCTAAAGGAACTTGGGGGAATTCCTAGAGGAACGGGTTTATTAACAAAAATAAAAAGAACTTATTAAAATTATCATTTTTCTTAAGATGACAAAATCTGGTCGAGAACATGATTAAATCGGGACCAAGATTCTTACGCCAAGTTTCAACCACTTCGTCAGTGCCTACCTGGGAGAAGTGCCTGCGGTGAACAATTCATTTCCAGTGCAAAACGCTAACAAACTTGCTGATTCTGCCATACTAAAATCTAAGATGACTGAATGATAAAATTGACAGATTGAAACACCTGTTTGTATTCATCTTGATCGGGACGTGATAAAATCGTGGGTAGACATAATCGGGGTGTAACAAAAGCGGGTCAATATTGTATAAGTATTTGTGGATATAATAAATGCGTCTTGAAAAAATAAAATTGTTGCTTCTGAAATGTTGCTTCTTAAAATGTAAGAAGAAGAAAATCCGAATACCCCCCACCCCGCTCCAGAAAGCGGGATTCATCCTGACCGGTTTTTACGTCGTTTTTTCATTTACATCAAACATATTACGTCGAAAATAAATTACATTCATTCGATTTGAAGGCGAAATATCAAGTACGTCAACTTTTTATTACGTCATTCAGATGTAATAAAACATTATATTTACGACGGCGATGATGTGCATCAAATCTGATGTGATATTACTTTTTATTTTTTACTGTGTATAATAAAGCTGCTTATCCTCGCGCGCAAGCCATTTCGTTCGCATCATTCGGACTACCGGTTACTTGTTCCGCGGTGTTCTGTGGCGGTCATGGCAGCAGCGAGGTGGAGTATATTTCAGCATGCGCATAAATTTTTGAAGTCTCTGCCTCTGACGCACGCACTGTGAAGATAAATTTTCTCGGCTCAACCTTCTCTTCCATAAAATTTTAGTTCTGAAAAGAACCGAATCATTTTCCATAAAGCGTCTTTTCAAACACTAGCAGTGATAAAACCATATCAGCATCTTGAAATAAAATTTCACATTACCGATACTAATGTCATTTAAATGAATAAACTTTTGTAGCATCTCCCACTGACGGCAACTTTCTGCTGTCACCAATCGATTAATTTTCACTTTGAACTAAATTCGTCCTGGCTTGACCTTCCCTTGTATAGAATGTTGGTCCTGAGAAGAACCGATTAATTTCCAATAACAGCAACCACTCAATAGTCCGATGAGCGCTTGTGATTTTGGAGCCGAAATCAAATTTCTTATTTTTGGTTTTTATTTTAGAGATTTTTAGCCCTGGGCTGGCTCACCTCTTTATTATCAAATTTCTGCTGTGATTATGATTTGCACTTTGACGAAAATTCGTCTTGGCTCAATCTTTTCTTCTATAGAATTGAGGTACTGAGAAAAATCGATTTATATTTATGAATGCCCAACTAACTACAGCAGAACCATTCGAGAAAATTGCACTGGAATGCCGCGGCTTAAATGCTACAGATGCAGAAACAACCGATGAAACTCTCTGCTGTGGCTAGTCGATTAATTTTCACTTTGAACCAAATTTTTCTTGGCTTACCCTTCCCTTGTATAAAATTTTGGACCTAAGAAGAACTGAATAATCTCAATAATGCTCCTTCGGAATCACTAACAGCAACCACTCAATAGTCCGACGCGTGCTTGTGATTCTGCTGCAGAAATCAATGTCTGCTGTTACAAACGATGATGATTCGCTCTTTGGTGAAAATTTGTTTCGGTTCGACCTTTTCTTCTATAAAATTGAGGTTCTGAAAAGAACCAATTAATTTTTAATAATGCGCCTTCCCAATTTGCTGCAAAAAATCCAGATCCAGAACCATGTGAGAAAATTCTACTGGAGTGTCGATGACGCCGATGATAGTCCTTTTTCCGCTAAACCGCTCCGCTCCGTTCCCGCTTTCCGTGACCGCTCTCCGCGGATCTTCGAACAGAAATGACGCGCGCGCGAAACACTGGTCTTTCCATACCCAGAGAAAATGAAACGGTGGATCAAAAGGCCCGTACCTTACAGCATTCTGATGTCCGTGTTGGGAATGCATGAACGGGATTGGTTAGTTCTGATATTTTTACTGAGTAGGACAAGAAATGAAATTTTCAAAAGTTTATCGTAAATAACAAAAGGTTTCAAATAAATTGACAAATTGCTGGAAAGTTTCTGAGTCGATTGATACATAAATCTCCAAAATCCATCGAAAGATAAAGTCTCTATTAACGTTCAAAATCTTACATAATTTCGTGACGGTCCCCAATTTTAGATTCTGATTTGACACCAACGTCAAAACCAACGCGATTTCCGCGATATAGTTTGATATAGGTTTATTTCGAACAACGTCTAAATTATCCTTGCCCGTATTCCAAACTGTTTACATGCCTTGCAGTACTCTCAAGGGTTGCCGACCTATATTTTTATTTCAAAAATGCATGAATGAACTATCACTGTGAATTCAACTCTTATGTTTGTAAAATAAGGTATATCGGAAAGATAATCTATGACAACATAAAATTAAACTGATAAGTTAAAAAATACAACAAAAACATCAATTTTGTAATTATATTTCAACTCAAATACAGAACATTGAAGAATTCGGCATCACTGCAATCATATCGTTACGTATACACACAAGTAATAGTGTGCGTATTTAATGTTGGAAACAGTATTATTGATATAGGTACAAGCATAGGATTAACTAATTTTGAATGTTATTGAAATTGTTTTCAATTAGAAATTACGTAAGCCGAGCATAATTATTTTCATGTTTCTTGATTATTGGGCGAGAAATCAATGCATTTCATATGCGTATTGCCTTATTGTTATTGATATAGGAACAGATACCATATTTCGGGTATTTAAGAGAGAATTGTTTGGGGAAGTCGAAGGTAATAATTCGGGACTTCAGGAAAGAACTGTTTGAGGATTTCTAAGTGAATTGTTTGGGGAATCCTAAGAGCATCGTTCGATAATTAGGGAGGGCGATTACGAAGGGTATCATTCGCGGATTTCAAAGGGTATCGTTGAGGGATCCAAAAGGGAATCATTCGGGGATTTGAAAGGTAATTATATAAGGATTCCGAAGGACATTGTTCGAAAATTAAGAACGTAATCTTTCAGGATTTCCAAAGGGAATTTTTGGAATGAATTTGAAGTATAACGATGAGATTGAATGATAATGCTGAAAAAGTTTAGTAGGAAATTGTTGCGGATTTTGATGAGAACCGTTCAGGTATTCCGAAGGGAATCGATCATAATCGAAATAGAGTACAATTCATGATTTTTTTTATCTATAATTCAAGTTTGATATTGTACCGTTTGGACTCAAATCCCGAACATGACTCCTATTTCGGGCACCTGGATATTAATGACCATTTCGTCATTAATCGCATGGTTCTTTCCATGAAATGGATGTTGAATTTGATTGTAATCTTGATCTTCCGTACGGAAAACCGATGGAATTTTGAATTCTAGCACGCTGAAACGCCAGTGTTCGGAATATGAGTTATGTTCGGGATTTGAGTCAAAACGTTTTAATTTTGTTAATATTTGTAGGATGAAATTGTATCGCTGAATGTGTATGAATTCAACAAAATTAACACCGACAGTTATTGTGACAAAATAGCGTGTCAACCGCTTTCGTGAGTTGTAAAAGCCATTTACTTTTCCTAGATATAAGTGAAAAGTTGAAGAACTATTCATAGAATTAATCCCAAAGAAACTATTTAATATTTTTAAATTTATTAGGGAAATTGAAAAGATCAACTCTTCATAGGAAAAATGGTGTACCGTTTTGACCCAAATTCCGAACATGGCTCATATTCCGATCGCTCGCTTTTAAATGGCCATTTTGGCTTTATTCGTCCCTCCATAGGATCTTGAATTCATTTGTAATCTTGATCATCAGAACTGAAAACCGATGGAATTTTAAGTTTTAAGGTGCCAAAACGCCAGTGTATGGAATATCAGTCGTGTACGGGATTTGAGCCAAAACGGTATGAAACAGCCTGATATCTGAAGAATAGGTTTATAAAGCTTGAATGAACGCAGCCTGTAGTATGATAACGAAAGTTTAAATAATGTTCCCAATTTCCATGCATGGTTGGACAATGTTCTCGGTCCAGCTTGCAGTTTGTCAGTGTCATATTTGATATGATCGTGCTGCCTTCCCGACTTTTTAAACTCTTCAAGAGATTTTCAGCCTAGGGCTGGCTCTTCCATTACTTTCCAGAATTTTGATATCTGAATTTCTCGAAAAAAAAACTGGAGACCTATCTTAAATTTCGCCGTGTCTAGGAACAGTTAAATAAATTAAATATCATGAAAATAATAAATACGTTCAATTCTAAACGTGACATACATAATCTTAGCGTACTTTTTTGTACAAACTAAGGAAAATTGATTCACATTGCAATGTTAAGTTTGAAAATCAAGTTGGTACAGACAATATTTAAAAAGAACACATATGACCATTTTCTCCGAAAAAGAAGAGTATGTATTTTTTCTGCCTCAAAAAATGTACATGTACTGTTAAAAGAGTACGTCTGGTAACACTAGCTGAAGGAATAATTTGGAGATTCCGAAGGGAAAAGTCCAGGGATTGCAAGACGAATCGTTCGTGGATGTAAAAGAGAATCGTTTGAAAATCCAGAAATGATTCATTCGGGAATTCCGAAGAGCATGATTCGGGAATTCTAAAGAGAACTGTTCGGGGATTTCAACGTGAATTATTCCAAAAGGAATCTTTCGGGAGTTTGATTTAAAATCATTTGAGATTTCAAAGGGAATTCCTCTGATTCCGATAGGAAATCACTCATCAATTGCAATCAATTTCGTTCTAAATCACAAATGAATTTTGTTCAAAATCTAAAATGAAATCACAGGAGAATTATTTTTGGAATCCAAATAGGAATCCAAATTTCATAAATAATCCCAGATTTAATCCCTTCGGAATATTAGAAAGTTCCGAAAAAATCCCAATCGATTCCCCTATTTACCCCTTAGAATCTAATGACAATTCCTCTCCTCAATTCTGAATCCCAAATACCCAAACGGAAATGACCCCATTCGAATTCTCAAAAGGATGTCATTCCGAATGACTCATTCGGAATGCCAAAAGGATTCCATTCGGATTCCCAAAATGATTCCATTCGGAATTCTAAAAAGATTACATTCGTAATTAAAAAAAAAATCTTTTGGAATCTCAAAAGGAATCCATTCGTTATCCCATGGATTAATATCCCATATTTTCTCTTCATGCCAAGACGTCATACAGAATTGTAGGATGTATGGATTAACCTCAATTATGACATCAATTTTATGTAACCGTCAAAATATATTTCTATTTGCTCTCCTATGTCAGAATTTTCTCAGTTACATTGTTTACCGTGTTTGTTCTATCAATAAAAGTTCCTAAATAAAATGTCACAGGGCAAGACTACACCCACACGTGCTGTTACACATCCACCAGATCAGCACACGTGCCATCTGGCATCTAATTACGGTTGATCCCTTGTACAGGACCAGTCAATGGGACCAGCAAACGTATCAGATCAGGGCGATCATATTTGGAATTAGAAAACAGCAGGGTCACGATGACGATCGTTGCTCGCTCGTGCCACATCCGACAATGATACCCATTTTAGGGCACAGTACAAAAAGCATTTCATTAATTGAACCACATTGAACCTTTCTTTTCCCCTTGCACGTTCGGTATCTTCGAAACACATGTTGCTCTGGATCAAATGCAACTCCGAAGCAGTGCGCGCAATATGGCGTTTTACTCAACGATGACGGAGCTTTTATTGGGCTGCAGTTCGATCGTTATGATCCCAGGCAGGTACGCGGCTGATCCTCCATTTGGGTGAAACGGAAAATAAATTGGACCGTTTGAGCTGATCGGTATCGACGTAGTGGTCAAGAACTTTTAAGATGTTTACTGCCACTAAAGAAAATGATCGGGTACCAATTTTACGCTTCAGGCCTTATTCTGCACCCAAACAGCGATAAAGGCAAAACAGGGAGCTATCAAATTACGGTGATAAGCAATCTTAAGCTTGCAGTCACAATAAATTTTTGAACTTCTGGACTGTGCGGTGTAAAAAAGCTACAAACTCGTGACCATATGTCACACCAAAGAGCAGCGCAACTGCAGCTTATCTTATTGGAACTGAATCGTCGCCTTCACCGTCGTCACGTGAAAGGTAATTCAGTAAAAATGTCAAAAAATAAATTTTAATTAATACCTTCCAGTTTTAATTAGGCTATCGATGTTCCATTCGGTCGTTAATTTGCACTCTTGTTTGTATTCCACTCACCGCATGCGCAAAACAGCGGCGAGGTCCCGAACGGGAGGAAGATATGACCTTCAACACCCGGCTTCTTCGCGCTGGCAGAGATCCTGCATCAGGTTGGTTCGTTCTTCCGTCATACCGACCACCAACCTCAAACGGGATGAGGCAACCAAAAGCGAAAGGAACGAAAACAAACATTCCGAAGAAATGCTGTTGAAAATTAGCAAATTATCTGCTTCATGGTCGGGATTTTTTTTTGAGCTCAGGAAAGTGGACAGCCAGGAGTTACATGGAGCGGGATACTCAACTGCGGAAACAGAGCCAGTCAGAGAGTGAAACCATAAGGTGTCGGTGTTTCATTTATTTACCAAAATTGTGCGATTATTTGTTAATTCGGAACTGGGCGGGTTTGTTGGTGGAAACAGTGGTAAAGCTAATTACGATACGTGATGAGTTTCAAACTATATTGCTGCATCAGTATCAATATTAAAAGTTCATTTTTAGCAACGATTTAGTTAGTTTTGTTTGGTTAACATTTGTGCGCTTCGTTGTACATCACACATGTTGTACAATTGTACTTGGATTGTTTAAACTGTTTTCGACAATATGTTTATTTTATCATTTTGCGAATTTAATGAAATCAGCTAAAGATTTTGTTTTCGCATGATATACCATTTTTTCCTACGCACAATAGGATTTTGCATTCCGGAGCAAATTCAAATACTCAACGCTGATCAAGTAACGATTTTGTTTTAAAACGTTCCGGCACAACCCTTCGCAACAGTCTTCATTTAGGAATTTTACCATAAATAGAGTTCGCTCCATCGTCACGCCGACACAGAGACACCTTCCAGCTTGTCTCGCGTTGAACCGTGATTAGAGATCATCCGATAGGACCCGGTGCATCGCTCTCTTCCCCTATTTTTCTCGATGCAACACCATTCAGAAACATAATTATTTAATAGTCTTCCCATCGCCGCCCAGAAATGGACTGCGGCGGAATTCCTCGACGATCTTCGCTAATAATTTGTATCGAGATCAACACCGACCGACCTATACCGACACCACTCAGCAGCTTGCCATGGCAGAAGGTGGCGACGGCGGCTGCGGCACGATTTTCAACCATGTCTCCTCACGCCCGCGCACATCGGCCGTGGCTGGGTCCAATGTCGACGACCGGCGACGACCACGACGACGGATTGACAGGTGGAAAATTTATAGACACCATGATCGATTCGCTTGGTGTCTTTCGCGTTCCTGCGCCAGGTCGTAGTTACATGGGGGAAACCTCTTCTCATCTCTTCCACGCTCTGCATCTAAGACCGGCCGGAGTGATGTTGAACAAATTATTCCTTATCACCGCAGCTCCAATCACTTGAAAGTGGTACCTAAGGGTATTGCGGTTTTCGGTTCGAGCGAATGAAAGGAGAGATTTATTTGGTGTTCATGGTTTTGTCGCCGACCGTACAAGCTGCGGAGTGTTTCAATAGTTTAGAATAGGGCCGAATGGGAGCAATGATCCGAGTTCATTTTTTCCAACCTATTCCGCGAATCGTGCAAATAGTTCGATCACTAATTTGCATTTTGTTTTCCGCCGCACACCGAATGGTCGAACGCCGATAGCGACAAATCGTGAGTGTCATTAGAAACACTAAGAAATGTTGGCCCGATGTTCAAGGGCAAGTTTAGAACCCGCTGCCGCACAAAATGCGCTTCGCAGAAAGATGGAAATGCTAGCTCGAGAAGAGAATCGTTGGGTTCTTTTTTACGTGGGTAGGTAATTGAAATCATGAATGGTCTTGGAAGCAATATTTTTTCTCTTAAATTAATAACCATTAAATTTGATACACGCTTGGAAGAAGCAGCGTCACTGGCAGGATCTGTTCAGATCGGTGGCAAAAGGGCATGAGCGTAGGTAGAGATTTCAGGAGGGCAGTCACAATGGCTCTGATATGAACTGGATTTTAAGAACCTAAATATCTTCAAGTTATTTCCTTGCACTGTCCATTGGCGTAACTAATGAAAAATTCTAGGGGGGGCTAACTTTTTTTTAAACTTTTTTATTTTAACACTCATAACACAGAAAGTTTACTATTTTCGCTCGATTCAACTGATGAATATTGTTGGTCTACCAGATATCAATGGACGACTTGAATATTTCAAATGATGTTCATCGACGCTCAGCTCTGTTACAAAAATCTAGAAATCTCGTAGAATTCCAAAAATCCTTGATAGGTTCAGAAAACCATAGGTGTTGCGCTCGCCGTAAATAGAATGTGAAGCACGATCCTGATTTTTAACGGATTTTTTTATTTGCTTCGAACCTAGAATACAAATTAAATATTAGTTAGTTAAACTCTTTTCGCCAGCTTTCAATTCAGTGGCCTGACAATTCCTACGAGCTTTCAAACAGCGATCTGACCACAACAAACTAACCTTTCTTTTCTGTTAGAATAACTTCTAGGATGATTAAAAAAATCAGTTTTACATCCCAATACAACTTATTGGTCCTTAATTTTCAATTTAGTTGAAAAATTGCAACAAATTAACTTATAGGAGCATTTGTTAACATATAGGAACATTTAACACATCTTTTCTCTCAGTAGGTCTGTTTCACGCCTACTGAGACATTTTCACTGGTTTCATTGCTGCAGTGACAATATGAGTTTAGAGAATTGAATAGTATGCGGAGTTTCTAAAATCCATCCGAAAGAATTCAAAGTTCTTTTTATTCAACTTTTAGTTACCTCTACTTTAAATCTAAGAGTTTTACCGAACCTTTCTCAAGAAGCCTACAGTGATAATTAAAATGCGCTGCAGCTTTAAGGATTGGTATTAGTTAGGAAGGTCAAGATCATACGCTCGATTTAGATTACAATTACTCCCTAAACCCTGGAAAAACTTGAAAATCTCACGGAATTGTCCATTATCCATATACTAATAAATAATATATTTTTGATTCACTTGTTGATGAGGTATTTCATAAGTTATAACGTGTTTTGAGGGGTCCATATTTTGTCGTGAGCTAAGCCTTACAACAATTGCTGGCAGTTCAAAAACTTGAACGAATAGATTGAACTTGCTGCAGTGTTTCGAAGAGAGGGATTGGATAATGAAGACAAACTTTTCTCTGCATTTACCCCCGTATATAATCAGTGGATTAGATATGTGCAACACTTATACAAAGTAACAATTTTTCTAGGGGGGCTAGCCAGATCCTAGGTGGGGCTATAGCCCCCCCTAGCCCCCCTGTAGTTACGCCAATGACTGTACCTTCATTGTTTCCGCCCATCGAAATCATATTTGTTTGATTTCCGATTCAGATAAGGCTGACTTGCGGTTAGCCGCAGTATGGGTAATATGTAACAAGTGTTCAAATTGTATGTGACTTGGGGGCGATTCAAATATGACATCCTCTATTTTTAGAGATTATTAGACCTGCCCCTCTGTCACGTTTTTTGTATACCTAGTATATGAACTGTCACAGAATCTTAGACCCCCTCACCCTAAATCATGTGACGTTATTTTTGTATTGTATCATTTTTCATTTTCTGCCGTGTTAAGCCGAAAATCTTCCTACCGAATCCCAATTGGCTGAATTGGATTATTAGGCCAACAATTTATTTAGGCTGATAACGGGACATATGGGCCAACGTGCCATTTGGCCGAATATGCCGTTTGGTCGAAATGATCATTTGGCCGAAATCGTCGCAAAAATTATTAGCGAATTATTATTAATAATCTGACAAAGTGGCGTATACGCCATTTTCAAATATGATGTTAATAAGTAGTACCCATCGAGATCTTCAACAGAAACATGGAAACATGTAGGTTATAATTTGGCGCATTTTTCACATTTTTCAGATTACGGCAGATTAGTACTTAACTCGCCTTATGCCAGACAAACATGTTTTACGTTTAGGCGTTTGGCAGAAAGGGTCCGAAAATTGGACCGAACAGATAACGGTGACAGAAATGTTGTTTGACCGAATTAATCATTTTATAGAAAATGCCATGATGCTAAAATGGTCATTTGGCAGGAAGGGACATTTGGCCGAAAATGTCATTTAGCAGAACGAGTCATATGGTAGAGAATGTCCTTTAGCCAAACAGTTCATTTGGCCGCAATACCATTTGGTTGAACGGATTAAAATGTCGACGCCGTTTGTTGATCGGATCATAGGCAAACATTAAACAAAATGACGCATGGCCAAAAAGCAATAGTGAATGTTAAACATGTTAAGTGATTATTGATAATTGAGAAATAAAAAGTAAGAAATAGGAAAAAATAAGTGGGAAAACAGGAGTGAGGCGTCTCACTTATCACTTCCTTCTTCTCATTGCTCATTTCTCACTTCTACCTATCACTTTTTACTGGAAATGAGAATTTTTGAGCACGATCTGGGAAATAAGCAATGAGAAGTGAGAAACGATACGTCTTACTTCTCGCTCCTTATTTCGCATGTTTCACTTCAAAAATTCTCACATGAGATTCCAATCGTTTCACTTCTCATTTCACTTTCCTTAATTACCGCACATTTCAATTTCCACTGCAGAAAGCGAGAAGTACGAAGTGAGAAACGATAAATGAGTAGTGACAAGTGAGAAGTGAGTAGCCTGAAATATCTCCCATATTTCTCGCTATTCACTTCTCACTGTGTAAAGTGAGTAGTGAGAAATGAAATATAAGACGTCTCTCTTCTCACTTCTCATTCCGGATTTCAAACGACAGGTCAGCCTCGTTATAAGGCAACTTTTTTTTTCGTTTCGTTGCTTTATATAGAAGTTACGTTATATAGATATATGGAAAAAAAACATTTTTTTTCTTCAAATAGTGCATGGCCATTATGACATCAATCATTCTCATATCAGTGTTGTGGTATTTTTCTTAAACATAGTGTTTCTCAAACTACGGTACGCGGATCACTGCAACTCTCCATAGTACAAATTTGGGATCGAATTTGTTTTTAAAGTTTCTCAAATTAAATACCTACATTTATGAAACTAGACGCAACCCTATTTATGGAAGATGTATTTTCAAATAGTAGGAGCATGAGATGACTGCACAATTTGAAGTTGCCACTTCGTAATTGACCTTAGCTAGCGGAATTGCACAGTGAACCAACGGATGAGATGTGTAATTGTCATACCATCGTTAATGTACACAGTCCCATAAGCTCAACTTCTACAGGGTCAGTAATCACGTCGGCCACGTCCTTACGGTCATCCGGGAAGGAATGTAAATGCAACATCTGTTGTTATAGAGACCGACGAATAGTCTGTATTTTCGAGGGTGTTACGAGAAGAAGTATTGTGAGTTGGGAAGGCGAATATTATGGCTCTAAAATAGGATTCACCATTGTGTTAAAGTTTAATATACATAAATTATAAGAGTAGTATTTTCATAAAAGTGTTTATCAGAAAAACACACCTAATTAACATCACAAAGTGGAAATTCTCGAAAATAAGGAGATTTCCAAGAGTTTCTTTTTTAAATTTTTGATGAAATTTGTTAATAGCGACCAGCCTCACGGCTACACCCATCTCAGGGTCGGCGTCTACTTACTAGAGTCGAACTCACACAACCAAGCTTTGGAAAGAAGGGAACAGCACATCACCGAAAACGCAGGAAATCTTCCAAGAAATGGCAACAATTACAACAATTTAAGCCTAAACATTATTTATTGAGAAATTACGTTTGTACATAGAAAGAAAAAGGGGGGGGGGGGGGTGTTTCGATGGGGAACATAGATGGTAGATTCGTAGAAATAGAATGAGAATGAGGTAGCTTACGTAACAGCACGGCTACGGGACATCCAATCTACTATCCCTGTGCATTTCGATGCTGTTACTTCTGCTAGGCATTTGCTGGAACATCAGAGAAGCTGGCAACTGGAGGGACGACATGGCTTGTACTTTGAATCAGGCGCTTCTTCAGGGCTTGTCGTTTGACCCGGGCGTCCCACCTGCTCGTGTACGGGGTTGTACCACATTCGATATTGGGCCAACCGGTCCTTTAGGCTTTTACCTCCTTAGCTGCGGGTACATCTCACTCGTCACGTGTGAACCGAGGATAATTTACGGGGTCGTCGGATAGTCGGACACCAGCACGGGGCTCGTCAACCTTTCCTTACCAATGTTCTGAGCAACTCGACAGCGGTTCTCGGGTCCCTTTTAATATCTGGTTCCTTCCGCGCCAATGGTACAGGCTTGATGAACATCCGAAGCTTCACACTCCACGTGGTTAACTTCCGCCGCCAACGTTCATTCGAATTTCTGCACTCGTCTGCAACGTTGCACCAGGCCACCTGGCCAATCTTTCACCATTTCTCGGGACTTGTGGGTTCTTTCAAAGGAAGCACGGCACTACGGCACAACCTTTACTTCGGTCACGTAACGTCCATCCAACTTTGATGATCAATTTCAACTATTCTTTTTCTTTGTTGTTACCTTTCCTCCTTCATAATTTCTTCCGCTTCCTCCACTCTTGACCCTCTCACTCACTTTTCATAGGACGTCACTTTCCATTGAACTCTTGCAGAGTGCAAACCTCTTTTCTGGTAGCACAGTGATACACTGCCAAAAATATATATATATGATATCTGTGTCGACGATATAAATTGTTGCAATAGTGCCACCCTTATATAATCGACATGGAAAATGTGTGGATTTTTAGTAGTGTAGCATTGTCATACATTCGATTGGATACTAGACGTTTTATTTTGAATTTAAAAACAATAGAACGCTTGTTGAAATTTTAATCAAATTTGTTATCAATAATAAGCTTAAACATTTCGTGGACTTTCTCTGATGGCCAAAACCATGGTTTCCGCAAAGTCGGTAACAAATTTAAAGCCTAGTTAGCTATTTACTCCCAGTTGTTTTATAGCTTCTGGGCCTTCCTTGGACGTGTGGTAAGATGCACGGCTAAAAAGATTTCCGGTCCGGTCTAGGCAATTTTCGAGACGAATTACGTTATAACGAGGTTGCTTCATAACGAGGCTGACCTGTATACTTATTCCATAGAAAAGTTCAAGTGTGAGGAAAATTTCAAGCATGTCACCACGAAGAAAAACGCATTGTTGTATGCTTACCGAAGACAAATCACATCATTGAACCAGAGAGTAAGAGTAAGATGCAAATGCATTACGAAGATTCATCCTTTTGAATAGACGATCGGTTTGCTATTATTTGCCACGCCATGCTGTGCTGACTGAAGCCGTGGTTTGAAATTACGTGTTGTGTTTGACATATCGTGAAAAACTACGTCAATGCTGGTTTAATGGATGGTCCCGTAATCCGGGATGATCTCATGTCTATTTACGCACGATTCTGACTGCTTCGGGCTGGTATTGTAGCTGACGTAGCGAATGGTAAGAATGTGTTCAGGTGATCAGCAGTTTAGGCTTATTCTTTGGAGAAAATCTTCAGAGAAACCAATCAAGCTTCACACGATCTTTACGTATGGCACCAGATCGATTGCGTTTCTTGCCAATCGTTATCTACATCTAGATTATTATCTTCAGTTTCTAGTGAAAGGTTGTCTTCAAATGTATTTTTTTTTTAAGTTTATTATTATATTATTTTTTTAATTTTAACCATTTACATTTTTGTAGAAAAAAAGCAAGTTCGTTAAACTAGCTTTTTAACAGAATTGTATAAAAAGACACGTTGTGAACGACTCCCGTCAAGTTAATAGAACTCAACATTTCTCGGGCACGCCCGAATCCTTGATTTCTAAAAGCAACCTGAAATGGTTTTCAAAAGACACATAAATACCACTAATTGCAGCTTACCCACGTTGAATTTGAGAGGTAGTATTGACGAAAATATTTCAATACCCACAGACAGGTCAAATGTCAAAAAAAGCTTTCTACCTTGAAAAAGGGAGAGGGGGAGATTGTATGACATTATTAATTAGGTTCCGAATGTTGTATATTGCTGTTAAATGCTCCTGCTTGGTTTGAAATGCGGTTTCTGGTAGTACTTGTCAATCTCGGAGCAGAAACTTCAGATGGTACATACAACCGGGGGATGCCAGATTGCCATACAAATGTGTATAGAAACCTTACCTTACGGATTTATATTAATCGAGAAATATGAATGCTATATTCTAGTTGTCTTTGAACGGACTAAATTGGCTATTTGAGAAACAATATAGCCAAACTCGAAGTGTCCGGAAATTCGAAGCAAAATTGTCCGGTATTTGAAGCATCCCTCATACTGTGTCCGGATTTCGAAGCAAGCGATGTTCAATGTTTTCGATTATATTAGCTATTTCGTGCTTAAAAATGTCGTTTTCAGTACACTACAGCTAATTTGATAAGTTAATCTTGGCAGGATGTGTTATCATTCAGTGTCAAGTACTTAATTCCGTTTGAAATATTGAATTGAAAATTCAGCAGTGCTTAGGTGTCCGGACTTCGAGTCAAAACGGTATCCGATTATTGTCCAGATTATTTGATTGAGCCCATAATTGTCAAAGCCAAAATTTTCTTTCACAAGTTTTGGATGCTACAAGTGAATGCTCGGGAATACAACCGACATTTCCAGGATGCTTTTCAATACTGGCTGTGCATGTGCTCAGACAAGACAAGACAAGTTTTGGATGTTACAAGTGAGTCGGGACGATTTGCTTCCGGAAAACCTGTAAGCGTTTCTGTCGGAATATCGTAGAAACCTTGGTGCAACAATGACGTAAACGCCAAATTACAACATGTTTTCCATTTTTTTTTGTTAAAGAGCTCCATGAGTACTGCTCGATAACACTATTTTTGGAAAATGGTGAATACGTCACTTTTTCAGATTACGGCAGTACAGCAATAGGAGATCGTCAGTTCCCAAGTAACATTTCAAGTTTTATTCCGCTCTAGGAATGGTTTTCAAGATTAATTTATAAGATCTAACAATAAAACCGAATGCTACACGGCAACCTTCGGATGACCTCTATAAGAGTAAGATATTGCCAAGTGGCCCTCTCCAGATAACCACTATAAACCTATCATAAGAGCATTTAGAAACCTTTTTTAAACCACCCGCAAAAAAGGGAATTTGGCTGCGGCAGCTGTCAAAATGTTGCTTTGTAAAAAGAGAAACAAAA
Organism: Armigeres subalbatus; assembly: GCF_024139115.2. Classification (NCBI taxonomy): domain Eukaryota; kingdom Metazoa; phylum Arthropoda; class Insecta; order Diptera; family Culicidae; genus Armigeres; species Armigeres subalbatus. The sequence continues at coordinate 411,485,202 of NC_085140.1, read as the reverse complement.
CTTTGCAGAAAAATAATAACAAAATGGATTTTTGATGGAAGTTATTATTATGACAACAAAATAATAGGTATTTGCAGGTTTGTTTTCCGATTTACTGCCATTGAAAATGAGGTGCGCGTCCGATTTCATGGTCAAAGCTGGTGGAAAAATAAGGTTGAACACCACGCGCTGGTAATATAACGTACCTCTGGGAAATTAATTGAAAATATTTATTACCACATTATCTAAGATGTCTGCTAAATTGATTAGTACTTTACCGAAATTATTAGTAAATAAAATTTGTTGTCAGAAAAGGCATGATACGCGGTGAAAATTACGTTTAATCATAAATTTCAGTGATATTCTTCAATGACTTCGAAATGCATTTCCATTTTCAATATGGCCATCATGGAATTTGATCAAAAATTTTCGCTTTTTTGAAAACCGTCATAAACTCTTCGCAATGCAAACATTCTTATGGGGGTAATTCATTTGACCACATTATGACCAAAAATTGGAGCTTTATCCGAGCGTTGAGAATTAGATTTATTACGCTCTTTATCACAACCATAGATCTGTTCATATGGTCAACGGGCATTTGACGTTTGAAGCTTTTTTCAACAGATTTATGAGAGGTTTATTGATAGCGATAAGAGCGCCAATAAAACTGAGCAATTAGCTTGGTGATTGCTGTCATAAGTCTGCAATAAGAATTAGATAAATCCAAGAAGCATGGAAATTGTTACTTGGGTTGCGTTCTAGCAAAAATTCCGCTTGAGGCCCTTCCTAAATATTTTAACAACAGCCACTACACCTGACGGTATAATTGCAATATTTTCATTACCAGGCGACAGGTGGTGTTGCTGTGTGTTTGTATCAATGTAATATTGCATATACACTAGTGACATCTGCTGTTCGATATCGTAAGATTTCAATGTTCCATCCACACACGAGGTGGAGAACGGTCTTAAAGAAATTGAAAGTATACAGCTAGAATTTAGTATGCAGGTACAATGAAATCTCTTTTATTGTTTAGAACTGTAAAACAAGTCGGGAACAAAAATCTAAGAATTATTTGTTGCTTTTTGACCTAGGTTCCATATTGATGCGATGCGTAGTTAATGAGAACGGATGATTTGTCCATACAAGGAAATTCATTTTACTTTCAATGTTGTGGCGCCATCTCGTTCAAACAGCACCTTTGTCTTTGCCTTATTACAGTGTCTCAATCAAATGGCATGGGTTCTGACATGCTTCAGATAGTGTAAAGGACGCTTCAGACAGGGCGTACGACGCTTGCTTGAACTTGAGATTTACCACCTGAGATGGCTTCGTCGTGTTCAGTTGATGATGACAAACTTCTAATAAGATTTGACGAAGAAAAAGCGCAAGCTATCTATTATGCTCGTTTTAAACCTTCATCCTGACTGCTCCTCACACAAGATATAGAATGTTTTTCAATCCTCGATCAAAAAAGGGGTATCCAAGATCCAGCTCCTGACGGAATGTAATTTGTGGAATCATGTTGCTGGAATCGAAAGCCCAGCCGATGTTATCTCGTGTGGTATATCAGCCGTACAATTGTTGTAGTACCAATCACTCTGTTTTCACCAAGGACGAAACTTCTGGCCCATATACGTTGAACGCTAAGAGGTGTTTTGGGGGATCGTGATGTGGTCTATATGCAAGCCATTTATAGTTTTCTTTGTTCCTCTGACATAAAAGTCTAATACTTTTGTTTTTTTCTTTTCTTCAAAGTTTTTTTTTGTTTTGTCTCTGTCTGTCTGTCCCGTAGAGCGCCGTAGCTCTGGCCGTCCGGAAGATGCTCCCATTCGAACCATTCTTCGAGCACGACGACACACCACATCGTCCCCGACGCCAAATGACCGGATGAGCTGCTGAAATTCCTTGATTATGATGATTCTCTGATTCCCGAATCCTAATCCCCGTCCATCCTTAAACATTGTAAACCTAACCTCGAGTCACCACGAGTACGTTGGCTTATTTCCCTCTCTTACTAATTTAATAATAAGATTATGTCGATTGTACATATCTCAAAGAAACGTGGCTCCGTAAAGTGTTTTACACGCCTGAGCCTACCAAATAAACGAAATTGGAAAAAAAATACGTTGAACGCTACCGTGGAAAAGCTTGTGAACGCTTATGTATCAGAGAATCGGAATCCAATAATCATTGATCACCTAGTGTGGACTATTGTGGTCGTTTCTTAAGAGCTGAGCAGAATGGATACGTTTGCGTGCGTATTGACAGTTTTGCCATGGGAAAACTGTCAAAACGCACGTAAACGTATCCATTCTGCTCCGCTCTTTAGTGTCCTATCCTCAACGTCGGAGTTCTCCCGTGAAATGCTTTGTGATCGTGACTGCATTCGTGTGCCTGATTGTGAAGGTAATCGATTGCGAGCTTGTTGCTGATCTTACCACTGAGGCTTTCCAAAGAGACAGGGCCATGCATGAACTTCAACGATTGGAAAATGTTTTCGAGAAGGAGCAGTTTCAGTTTTAAGAGCTTCAGCACCCCATTCAAAATGGTCATCGGAACGCGAACAATGTTTTATGACAAGAGGCATAAGGCAGTTCTTACGCAGATACAGGCAGTGCTGAACTCTAGACTTCGAAGTCCTCACTTCAGTACACTTTCAACGTCCGTTGACAGCTATCGCTGAACCTTGTTTGTTATAAGCATTGTAACAAACTGGCTCTACATCTAACAGCGACCAACGCAAGCCTACAGTCAGCAACGTTGGATGAAGTAAACAACATTGTACTTTCTGGCTTGCAAAATCTGACTTAGCGGACATACCAACGAGACAACATAATGCGGTATTTCGATGTTCTGATGACAACAATAATAATTATTATTATTGTGTGGTAGATGTGTGGACGCTCATGTATGTTGATGAACCCAAAAAAATACAGAACAATTGATATCAAGCATCGAATTATGAACGGTACTTCAATGGATATTGACATGGCGAGCACATCTACCTACACCATAATATTCTTGAACTGATGATGACTTGGCTTCAGATAGAGGAGTATCTCGTGACCAGGTAAACAAACAGCTTTGGGATATGAAACTTCTATTACTTATTGAAAACATGTTGAAAAACGAAGACTAAGTAAAGCCGGGAACACTTCCTAAAAGCAATTTCTATACAATTGATTATAACTACCATGTTCTGGTGAGAACATTTCTAGACCAACATTTGGAAAGCGTGTGTCATCCAAAATTTATTCCTTCTGATTCTTCGTCTTTAGCTTTATTTGTTGACAAAGAATCAGAAGGAAATTATTTAGGCTGGTTTGCGGAAAGTTTTAGATTTGTTGTGGAAAAAATAATGCACTTTTATAATTTCATTTTTGGCTTTTAACAGTCCTAATATATTTTTGTTTTGTGAAATTTTATATTTATTTATTGCTTATACTCCAATTTCTGTATTGGTAATTGCCTATTTTTTAATAAAAAAATTCTGATTTTTTCGGTGGAGATTTTATTATAGTTTTACCGGGGAAATGTTGAACTTTCAACAAAACCGACGAGTACACTGAATTCTGTTTTTACACGACTCACATTTTTTCAATTTTGCACTCATCCTGAATGTTTAAGGAGAAGCATCACAGGATCCAAAACTGAATTCACTCACGTTTTCAAGGGCACGTACTTAATACAGCTGTGACAGCTATGCGATGCTTTCATAGTTTTTCCCTGAAGAAAAAAATTTACCCTGAAGAAGACATCGAACCCGATGTCGAAACGTTGGACAAAATTTAAAAAAAATTCTAATAAACCAGACTGCATAGCCGAAAAATTTCAAAAATTAACACTACAGTCGAAGTCAACAACTGAAAAAAAAGAAAAAAATAATGAAATAAACTAAAATATTTAAAAATGTCAATAAGAGAAAAAAATGATAACAAATTTGAAATTCAATCGTAGTAGGCAGTTGAAATGTCAGCATACTAAGAAGCCAATGAGAAGAAATTTGAAATTCAGTATTGACTTCTTCTGCAGATTTCAGGAAGATTAGAGTCTTCTGGCGGTATTTTCCACTTCCTCTTGATAGAAGGCGCGGAGCGCCACTAGTTCCAAGTGGTTGTTAGCTGGGAGTGGTCCTAGTTGTTGGACATGAACAAGTAGGGCATGAAAATGCCTGGGTAGGACAGTCCAAGTATTATCCTACCCAAGATTATGGTAAGAATATACCATATGGATAACTATATGATCTAATACTATCAATACGATTTCAATTTTTAGATTTGCTATAGTATCTGCTCTTCCATAAAATTGTTGAAATTTTTCTCAGAGAATTTCTGAAATTTCATAAGAATTGACAGTCTGACTGTGAATTAATCAAAAGTGGAATATCTTAACAAGCATATAGCTTTGCTAAACTTAGCTTAGACTGACTGTACTTGTGAATGGTTGCTTCTCCGTGACTAGCTAGAACTGGTGTAAATTGATAAGACTGATATTCCGCTAAAATGACGTTGTTAGCTGATTTTCGACAAATTATTTGCTGACAGAAATATGGACAAAAAAAAAGTTCGCTGGGGCACGGCTGTGCGAATCTCGGTAAAAGTTTAACATTTTGCTGAGATCCCGGTTAAAAAATTAAGTGTGTACGTTATGGTGGCTCAAATTAGTATGGGAAAAACTTTTTTCAATTTTTTTGATGGGCCGCCCTCTTATTTGATTCTATTTGATGCCCTGATGCTCTGGACAAAATTTCAGCCAAATCGGTCAACGTTTGGGTGGTGCTAAACTCGTTGGAAGTTTATATGCAAAAATGTATGCAGAAACATCCAAAAACAGTGAATTGCAGTTGGACGGCACAACTTACGATGAAGAACTATGATACTCATTCAGATCTTGAAGAATTTAATACAGAATGTTATGCAGAAAACCGCGAGAAGATTAGAGTTTCCCCGGCTAAGTTATTAGCATTTCTCTGAAGTGGGGTTTGAGCAAATTTCGTTTCTTTTACCTTTGAAAAGAAATAAATTCACCCCTACAACACTCCAGTAAAATGCTAATATCTTTGCCTAATAAACTCTAATCTTCTCGCGGTTTTCAGCATAACATTCTGTATTTAATTCTACAAGAACTGAATGAGTATCATGGTTCTTGACCGTAAATTGTGGCGTCCAACTGCAAATCACTGTTTAAGGATGTTTCTGCATATATTTTTCCATATAACTTTCCAATGAGTTTAGCACCGCCCAAACGTTGACCGATTTGGCTGAAATTTTGTCCAGAGCATCAGGGTACCAAAAAGAACCGAATAAGAGGGCGGCCCATCAAAGAATTTGAAAAAGTGTTTTTTGAGCCACCCTAGTACGTTTGCCAAGAAATTGCCAAAAAGTTAGAAAGGAAATGGTCTGAAATTCGGAGTAACATTGTTCTTGAGATTTCAGAAAACCCGTAAATAGTACTGAACACCCTTAAAGATTCTTGGACGATCATAAGCTTTACTGGTAGATTGTAGTGAAATTTCTGAAGATGTCTAAAGGTGCCTAAAGGTTCGAATTCCTAGAAGTTAGTGATAATTGCTTGAAATACAGCAATCCATTATCACTTCTAGAAATTCGTAAAAAATTTGATGACATGCTTTTTTGAAATGTTTTATAAACACTGGAAATGTAGACGAGCTCGGTGGTCTAATGGCTACCGCTTCTGCCTTATAAGCAGGAGGCCGTGGGTTCAATTCCAGGCTCGTCCCTTTCCTACTTTGTATTTCTATCTTGGTTGTTTCTGTGTTTCACGTTCTACCAAAACGATTCCTACTGTAATAACCTCTCACACAATCCCAAAACCTCCCGTGGCACCTATGAGAGGTCGTAGAGTTCTCTGCATCTTTCTTAAGTAGGAGTCCAACTAACCATCCTTCCCCTTCCTCAACATTCGCAAGGACGTGGCCAGGACAGATCTCGACTATTGGAGAGTACATTGCTTCCATCTAAGAGATAGTGATTAGTCCCAAATCAAGATCTGTGGTAACGGATGAAAGTGATGCTACTCTCATACAATAGTCTTGGCTTGTGCCACCTACGAATTTGTGCGAAATGCTCAATGCTAATGCTAATGCTAATGCTAATGTTTTATAAACACTGGAAATGTAATTATTTTCCTAGTAGTCATAGAGCGTTTTATAACTTATCTGAAGTTGTTCGAAAAAAATCTTTTGAAATCTGTGAGGATCTCCGGAAAGTCGCTAAAATTTTATAAAAGTATTCTATAGATTTGATAATCCAGTTTTGTCCTACCCACGTCTCGGAACGTGACCGCGTTTCTGGACATGTTTGTATTTATACAGACATTTGGTCTTGCATACAAACATCATACAGATTACAGACATTGTAAAGACCTTTGATTGAAGTTACAGACTTTTACAGACATTCAGTTTTTAAAAACTTTGAGCTGCCAAACAGAATCCTGTTGGGCTTTCAAACCAAACCATTTTGGGTTTTCACAAAAAAAAAATCGGAATTCCGAGTGGAACCTTTTAGGATTCTGAACTGCATTCCTTTTGTGTTCCAAACAGAATCCTTTTAGAATTGCAAACGGAAATATTCTTTGATTTCTTTCGGAAGCCTAAAAAGATTCTATTTAGAAGTCCAAAATTGATCCATTCTGAAGCCCAAAATGATCCCGTTTAAAAGCCCAAAGAATTCCATTAACGTAATCCTTTACAAACGGGATCCCTTCGAGTTTCTGAACGAAAATCTTTTGGGCTTTCGGAAGGAATCGTTTTGGACTTTCGAAAAAAATATGTTTGGACTTTGGATTTGAGTGTTCTGGACTTTTGAACAGAATCTTTGTCTGCTTCTGGAATACTTATGGGATTTCTCACCGAAGCTCTAAAAGGATTTTTTTTAGAAAGCGCGAAAGGAAACGATTAGAAAACCCAGAATAGTTCCTTCTGAAAGCCAAAAAGAGCTTTGTTCAGAAAACTAAAAAATCTCGGTTCGTAAATCCAAAACAAGGTCTTTCTCTTGATTTTCGACGAAATTATTTGGGATTCTTGAAGGAATTCTGTGAACACAATTCTTTATAGGCTTTCAAAACAGAACCCTTTGGGTTTCCGAACGGAACCTTGTTGGATTTCTGAACGAAATTATTAGGAATCAGTGAAAGTAAAGTCCAAAATAATTTCGTTCAGAAATCCAACAAGGTTCCGTTCAGAAATCCAAAAGAATTCTGTTTTGAAAGCCCATAAAGAATTGTGTTCACAGAATTCCTTCCAGAATCCCAAATAATTTCGTCGAAAATCAAGACAAAGACCTTGTTTTGGGTTTACGAAATGAGACTTGTTGGTTTTCTGAACGCAGCTCTTTTTGGCTTTCAGAAAAAAAAACTATTCTGGGTTTTCTAATCGTTTCCTTTTGCGCTTCCTAAAAAAAATCCTTTAAGAGCTTCGGTAAGAAATCCCATAAGTATTCCAGAAGCAGACAAAGATTCCGTTCAGCAGACTTCCTTTTAGACTTCCGAAAGAAAGGATAGGAAGATGGGAAAGCCATCTGGGCTTCTGAATGGATTTTTTCTGTTTCTGTATAAGGGATATCCTTTTGGGTTTCTGAAGCCTAAAAAGATTCCGTTTGGAAGCTAAAAGGATTTTGATCAAAAGCGGAAAAAGAGTTCCGTTCGGAAAAGGCCCAAAAAAGTTCGAAAGTCCAAAGGTTCTCCGTTTGTTAACCCAAAAGATGTCCGTTCCGTTTCTTGGTTTTCCAAACGGATTTATTCCTTCTGTGCCTCTCCTCCGAACCGAACTCTTTTGGACTTTCCAACGGATTTTCATTTGGAAAATCGCGTTAATATTGTCAATTTATGCTAATGTAACAACATACATATTGATAAGAACATTATTCAAAGCTTTGTAGTGGAATATCTTCGCTCGTCATAATACGAGATAGTGTTATCCCATTTAATTCCACCACTTGATTGTAACTTTACCGTAACTGCCAAAATACGTATTTGAACCTCAACCTCACTTGTCTTCAGTATCTCGTACTTGACTCGACTAAATCTTACACCAACTTTTTGATTATTGAAACCTCGATATTCTCCGTTGTCAAAGTGCATGATTTTTGAATAATTTTCTAATTCCTGTACCTTCTAAACTCCATACAGACAAATACAAACATTTTGCTGAGATTGATACAGACTTACAAAAATTGTATCTGGCATCCCTGCTTAGAACGGTTAAAATAAATGATGATCATTCAGTGTTCTGTTTTTGAGGTGTGAACATGGGCAAAACATACTTTTGCATATAAACAATAAAGACGGATCCTTAAAAAAAAAAAATCGATCCATAAATAACTTCTGAATGTTCCATAAAACGCTACCATAAATCCATAAAATAGTTCAGGAGATCCCATAAAGAATATTTTTTCGATCCATAACTAAACTAAAATTTAGCAATTAATGGGAAAATATGTTCCATTAACATAGTCAAGAAAAACAATCCAATTCCTGCTATTTTACCGTGAACGTATGACAAATGATCCATAAATCTTTGGAAAATGATCAATAAAAACTATATTTTGATCCATAAAACTTCAAATTTGCGCATTTTTTTTATCGTAATAATGATCCATAATTTCAGTAATATGATCCATAATTTTAGTCATATGATCCATAACTCTGGCCATTTGATCCATAGCTTTGTTCAAATGATCCATAGTTTTGGTGATATGATCCATAGATTTTATAAAATGTGTGGATCAATTAATCAAGTTTCATTGGCCTTCTTTCCAAGCATTATGGATCATATAAACAAAATTATGGATCATATTACTGAAATTATGGATCATCATCAGGATAAAAATTGCGCAAATTTGAAATTTTATGGATCAAAATATAGTTTTTATGGATCATTTTTCAAAGATTTATGGATCATAAAATTATTTTTTATGGAATCTCTCGAACTATTTTATGGATTTATGGTATCGTTTTATGGAACATTCAGATGTTAGTTACGGATCGTTTTTCATTCTTTTATGGATCGTTTTTGCACATTGAACGGTGCAAAGTAAGGGCTGCCGGCGTGAACATGTAAATTATTCTTCGGTGTTCTGCGCTTGTTTTCGGATTTGCTTGCTTTGATTTGCTATACAAATATATTTTTGCAATTCCTGATCATAATACCTGGTTTACAGTTGGCGTTTGAGTTATTAAACGGCTTACTTTTCCATACCAATGACATGGGTGCTTTAATGAACATTATGCAACTCAAATGGGTTGCATAAAATCCATTATAGCACTCATTTGGGTGATATAATGGAAAACCAGCATTAAAACAATAGTTACATGACCACATTCAGCTAAATTGGCATGGGTGAGTGTTAAAATAGTGCATTCTTTGTGTTACGTAATAAATGAAATAATTTTATGGGCATGACATGCAATTTTCCAAATGCAGGGTTATGTATCGCTTTATGGTCTGTCGAACACACAATGGGGTACGATAATATGGAATCTTTTTGTTTTCTGCAGCAACATGATTTTTTGGTAAGTTTGGTCATGTTAAGTAAATAAAATTGTACCATTGTGGTACAGATTTAACTCGATTTTTTCTGCACTCGTAGTATTTATCCAACTCGGCAAGCCTCGTTGGATAAACGTACAACTCGTGCTGAAAAAATCATCTTTTTGCAACTAGTTGCACAAACTACTATTTTGTTGCAATATATTTAATACATACATATCCTAAACACGCTCATGAACAAAATTTCCATTACTTTGCTCCATATCAGATATCGCAGTAGTCGGTGCATTTCCCTTGGCCAGAGAACGGAAGATTACATCTTCGAAGCATTAAAAAAACGATGAAAAATCTCGCCTATCATCTGCTTTTCTCCTTCTGTGCTGCTTTTCTTGTGCCTGTGCCAGCCCGGTGTAAAATGTGAGCCGCCTCAATCATCTCAACTTCCGCATCGGACCCAGGGGATAGCGAAGGAGGAACCTGTAACCTGAAACCGAACTAATTTGTGCACACTGCATCCAGCGTTTCCATAAATCATATCCTATTAGTTTTCAAACAAATAGACAATCTCATTTGTTGCCCGGCTGCCGCCATACATTTCGGATTTCGTGATGCTGCCGTTCAAGATGATCTCGGAGAACATCGTTTTCCCTCACTCACAGGCCACAACTAACTGCGGGAAGATCCCCCGATATGAGCCATGTTTAGCGATGTAGCGCACCCCGGCCAAATTCAGTAGAACTTGTAAAAGGGATTGTGGAACAAGGCTTAGATAGATAAAAACTGAACCCACTCCGGTTGCTTTCCGTTGAACTATCGGTCCTCGCTGCTTGTAAGATGATATCAGTGCCTTAGCTTCTCAATGGCAATGGTTGCAGTCGGATAGGCCTCTTTGCCCGCGATCCGCGAATGGCCAATCGGATTCGATTCGAACACTGGTTAATATCCATTGTGGTGACTCGAAATTGAAAGCCCTGTCGGGCAATCCGCTCGCAATCCGACACTTCGGTGCGGAACTTTCTCGGACAGTTGAAAATTCTCGCCTCCTAGCGACGGAATAATTTACATTCTCCAATCATCCCGACCCGGGCGGGTCCGCCGCCTTCGCGTAGGGGCTTGAATTATTCTCTTTCTTGTGCCGCCGCGGGTGAGTAAGTGACACTTTTGCGGGCACTATCAAGTTCATGCGGCTGTCCAATTTACCACCGATCGACATTAATCTTGTGCATGGTGCGGTACCGGTTGAGGTTTGTCTGCCGCAGATTTCTCTGGTTTCTTTTTCAGCAGTCAGGTTGACGGGTGGGGTTTGTGTTTAGGAAATTGAGAGCATAGCAGTTGCATTTATTGAATATATTATTTCCTTGAAAATGATCATCCGATTGAGAATTATGAATCCCCGAGTAACCTTAAAAGTAATGTTTTTTAACTGGTCAACTGTCTAAGACGAGTTTAGTACTTTCCATTTAATTCAACCAAGTTTTGTTATCTTCACAGATCCGTTTTTTGACCTCATAGTTGAGGAATTAAATGGAAAGTACTAAACTCGTCTTAGGCTGTTGAAGACACTAAAAGAGCTTAAATAATTAAGGTGTTTTTTTACTTAAAAGTAATTGAGTAGGACTGTTAATAAAGAGGCAGCGAGTGAGATTAGAAATTCGTCTAAAAGTTTGGTGAAAAGTTGGATTCTAGAATTTGACTTTTGTTTCCACATTCATGAAAATTTAACAGATGAACATTTCACAACACTCAAATCTCACTTCTGTTTTGCATTAAATCTGCAGTGAACATACGAGTTAATAATGGGGATTTAAAACTTAAAAAGCCATAAAAATAGGAATGAGTAAATAACTAAAAATATTGAAACTTCAGTATGGTGAATCAATTTTATTAAAGCACTTCAACAGATACAGAAAAGTTACTAAGATAATATTCCTTTATCAATTTAGACGCTTCTGTAAAAATAAAATAAAAACTGTAACGACCTAAATTTAAAATCTACTTGCAATGTGAATAAGTTGTTCCGAGAAGATTCAATTGAAGCTTTCAGCCCTTTTCGTGCTCATTTGTCATAATCATACGAACAAAATTTAATTCCGTAGTGCATTTAGTAATCATTGGCCCTTAATCAGACACCGTCACACAATTCGCAATAAATTTCACAACCGAGTGCTTGTTGCTTGCAATCAAGGCTATTGTGCGGTGAAAAAAATCTGCCATGACAAACGCCTCCCACCAAGCACCTACAAACTTTGGCATACTGCCATAAAGATCCTTAGCTGCAACCTGCATTGAAAACATACTGTCCGGGTCCAAATCCACCCGCAAGGCAATAACTATCGAAAGGACATTGGCACGTAATCAACGAGTTCACCTCCGCCGCAGCACTGCCACCGCCTCCAAACCGCAGTCGGTGCAAAAGGTGTCATTTAACCTCGCAGCTGGAGTCACACATTCTCTCCTCCTGTCGTGTTTTCGAATGCAAACATTCTCCGGCCACGATTCGGACCTTCGATCCAGCCAGCACCAGTTGCAGTCGCAGCCGCATCAGAAACGTGTGATAATCCCCTCCGGTGAAATGCGGGAAATTAGCACTCGATAATGAGCTGTGTACACGGCCGTAACGAAGCGACGACGGAATATGACGAAGAAGAACAAGAAGGGAATCCGAAGGCATGCCCCGTCAGGTTGAGGTCCGTAATGGTCCCAGTGGGCTACCTAAGTTTGCACACTTTTGGTGCCATTTTTGGTGGTAATAACCGTTTTAAAAACTGAGCAAGTGTTGCATATTGCTGGGGTGGAATGTCAGATACAATTCCTATAAATCTATATCAACCTAACGAAAATGCCTGTCTTTGTCTGTATGAGATTTCTTATGATATATGTATAATTGAAAAAAAAAAACTACTAAAACCATATAGAGGAAAAACGGCTTTGGCAGGTTTTGTTCTGTTATTTGCAGGGGGGTTTTTGTCGACCAAATTTTATGAAATTTGGCCAAAATATTCTTTGATATGCAAAGAATGTTTAGGCCAAATTTGAGCATAATCAGTCATAAAAAAACCCTGACAATAATGGAACAAAACCTGCCAAAGCCGTCATTCCCCCTACTTCAACTTCATCGACTTTTGCGTTTCCACTGACTTCATTGCATATACTTGTCTGTAACGCATTTAAAAAAAATGTTCATAGATTTTCCGGAAAATTTTCTGTGCAGGGTTTCTTGCGGAAATTTCGAAGAATTCCAAACAATGTCTTTTGGAAATTCAAACGATATTTTCTTGTATATTGCAAAAAGCTTTCAAAAGCCGTTGAAGTACGACATAATTTCATGGGAAAATTCTAACGAATTACTTGTAATTTCCAAAGAAGTTCCTGCTGAAAATCAAGATGTATTATGGTTTAAATACTCCAATCTTCCTTTTACTTCCGCTGTATTCACTTATGTATCGACAGATACGTATTTCGTTTTCTAATTGAAATCTTCTTCAGTGTTTTGTTATCGACTAGTCGATGTATTATGGTATTATGTCGATACATAAGTGAATATAGCGGAAGTAAATATAAGATTTAAGTATATTAACCTTGTAACATTTTCCCCTAAGACGCTCAATATTAATTATTTCAAGATATATTCTTATCGAATATGCAAAAAAAAATCCCAGTGGAAATAAAAAAAAATCGGTAGATTTTTTAGAATTCTTCGGAGAATTTTCCTACTCAACACAGGATACTTTGCTGCTGAAATCCAGAATAACTTCTGATTTTTTCAAAAGAAACTTCGCAACTAACACGTGCTGAAGTTGAGAAAGTTTGAGAGCAGATTGAAAATCTGAAACCGATACTGTTCATGGGAGATGGAAAATTCTTCATTGATGCTAAGTATGATGGATACCAAAGTGATCAACAACCTAACAAGAATCCATTCAGAATTCTGCTCTTTGTAAGGGAAGAGCGAAACAAATCTAAATAATGCTCGGTTGAAGATGGAGAAACCAACATGGCGTGTGGCAAAATCCAATGAATGTGTTCATCAGCGAGAAGTAGCAATACGAAGTGAAATAAAACGGAAAATTGGACTTTGGATCAGTGAACCATTACCAAGCGGTGGTAACAGTAATGATAGAAATTCGGTGCGGTTATGTTATTGTAAAACATTGCATTGATGGTATACTAAGAGAAGGTATGCTAAGCGAGGAAGCTTTGGAGACATGAAACAAGTCAATTCGAAAATTTCGTAAAACCCATTCACGAAACCACGAAACCAGTACGCTAGGCAGGTAGTTGGGAAAGCACCTGTCTAGCGTACTGGTTTCGTGGGATCAAACCCCACCGAAAGGAGTGGTTACCTCCAATACCTTTTCCGGACTAAATCTATCACATGTTGTGCATATGAATAAATCAAGCTTGAGACATCGAAGATGTATATTTTTGGCCGTTTATTACTTACTTCGGACCCAGTTATTACTCTGATGAACAGAAAAAGCAAGAGAACATTACAATGCGCAACCCTGGATCGCGCTTCAAGATGGAATCAAATATTAACTGAGGTTTGGGGTCTTCAGTGACCCCTGGTGAAAGATTTTTTTGAACAAAATTGGAACGCGGCTTCAAAATCCAAGCCGCAAGTTTGTATGGGAAATTAGGGATGTTTAGCCAAGAAGAATATCAAACATTGCTGGTTGACCAATAATTGCCTAACTTACGGGGACTATCAACCCGGCACTGCATTCATGTTTCTACAGTATTTTCGTCGTTTTTCGATTGATTTCGATTCTATTTCTTTGAGAATTAAGCTTTAAACAATCTCAGAAATGTGAACAGGCATGCTACAGTAAGTATTCCTACAGTTGTTCTAGGTTCTCCAAATTATCTGGAGTTAAGATCGTTTGGTCTTCCAGGTAAACTACAGCTGATATGGAATCGAAGTTAACTGTTTATGTTCATTAACAGTAACAGTAGCCATTACCGACGCAGCGGAGAACAACGTCGGATATGTGGGACGATGTCGACGGAAAGATTGAAAGAAAGCGGAGACAGCAGACCCGTCTTTTTCAAGTGAAGAAACGCCGCCTGGAAGAAGTGGAGTGCGAGGAGATGGAACAGCTGTGCCGTTCTCAAGAAACACGCAAGTTCTACACCTACAGCTACTTCGGGGAACCTACGTCGAATGGAGTATCCTTCTTCACTGTACTCGGTTCTGGGCCAATCGCTTCCAGTCGTCCTGAACGTTTAGCGCCCTCAGTTCCTCATTCATTTATTTAGTCTACATCTAAACAGATAACACTGAATCAACAATTTGACGCCACAATACACGGTTCGAGGCCACATCTCTCCATCCTCGAATACGCCTCACGCTCGCCAAGTCGTTTTGCACCTGGTCTGCCCATCTTGCTCGCTGCGCTCTACGCCGTCTCGTACCTGCCGGATCGGAAGCGAACTTCATCTTTGCAGGGTTGCTGTCCGGCATTCTTGCAACACGTCCTGCCCATCGTACCCTTCCGGCTTTAGCTACCTTCTGGATACTGGGTTCGCCGTAGAGTTGGGCGAGCTCATGGTTCATTCTTCGTCACCACACACCGTCTTCTTGCAAACCGTCAAAGATGGTCTTAAGCACCCGTCTTTCGAATACTCAGAGTGCTTGCAAGACCTCCTCGAGCATTGTCCATGTTTTATGTTCGTTCCTCTGTAACTGCAAAAAAACCATCGTGTACGCCAGCGGTTCTCAACCAGGGGTACATGTACCCCTGGGGGTACCTTTGCTGGTCCCAATGGGTACTTAGAACAAAAGGGCATAATCACGGATGTATCACAATTATTATACAATATTATTGATAAAGCTTTGACAATAGGGTATTTTTTTATTTCAAAACTTTCTCTTGTACATAATATGTATGGCGATCAGTAAATTGAAGCCAATGAATCCTGCCGTTCACGACCAGCACAGTGTATGAAGGGCTGCGGGACAATAGACCAACAGAATAAAACGTCGAATTAACAAGTTTTGAATATCTTCTACTCGATCGAAACAAAATAATGAATGATTTTAAATAATGAATGGTTCTGAACTAAAATCTATAGTCTGAAGGTTCTGAAGTCATCATTTGAAAGCATATAGGCTTTTTTTAAAAGTCGGTTGCTCGTGCAACAACGAGGATTGGAAGCCTCCTTCTACGTTTCTCAAAAGCCTCCTTGCAAGCAGCTCGGAAACCTCCTTTTAAGTGACCTCAACCGAAATACGGGCTACAAATTACCTTCAATGGAGAGTTTATTATTGAAAATGGGTCAAATCGAACTATGAGATCAGAAAATAAGGCCAAAATATCTATTTTTTCCTTAACCGGTTTATTGCAACAAGTTGCATTCGATGGTGCTGTTCCATTGTTTTGTATAAACAATGATCTAGATCGGACCACAATCTTTAAAGTTATGGCCAAAATATTATTTTTCTAACTTTAACTGCGTTTCGACACTGACTCATTTTTTTAGCATGGTCAAATAGAGATCTGAGTAGGCAACTAATCTAAATATAGATTATCAAGTGTCAGCGACAAATACAGATTTACCATTTCCTCAAGCCACGCTTCCTTAGCAGATGAATGTTCCATAATGGAGCAACTTCAATGTTCATGGGAAATTAGTGAGCTTTTTCCAATTGCATCTATTTATCTTAAAAATTGTTATAAAAATATAATTCACAACTTCTTTTGGGAGATAATTCTGTGAATATATTTAAAACCTTGAAATATTATACCAACAGTGACTTGATTGATATTGATATTTATAGTGTAGGCCTCCTTTTTTTTAAATTTATTGATCTCTCCAATTATAACCAGCCACCGTAAATTTACAAAAAAAAACCAACTTAATTCACCGAGTAGTGATACTGCCTTTCTCGTATTTAGTCAAGACACCAACCTTATATGGCGCTTATATAGTTCGGTTCGATGTACCATTTTCTTTATAACTTTCAAACGCAACGGTCGATCTTTATCAAATTCAATAGTGATCAACTAGGCTTTGCCCTCTGTCGAATAAAACTTGTTGCGAGAAAATCGGTCAAGGATTACTATATGAAAAGTTGTCTAATGTTTTTCTTAGCTTTTGTGCACACACATACGCACACACATACACACATACATACACACGGACAGACGGACATGTGCTCAGTTCGTTGAGCTGAGTCGATTGGTATATAACACTATGGGTCTCCGGGCCTTCTATAAAAAGTTCGTTCTTGGAGTGAAATGATAGCCTTTCGGTACAACTTTGTTGTACGAGAAAGGCAAAAACAAATTCCGGTAGCTCGGATGATTGAATTTATAAACCGTTTTTAGGACTAATTGGACATAAATCAGTGTAAGCGATTCTTAGTCGACTTTTCAGAAAAAAATTAGAATGTGAGCTAAAGGATTTCGAGTTCTGCTTTAACCCGAGCAGTCACCAAGTCATCAGGTTAGTTTTGGGCTTAACCCACTGTCGTAACTAAACGATTTGTCTTCCACAAAAGTCTTTCGACAAAAGAGAATCAACGACAAAGCTTTGTTTTGTCGGAGATAATAATGACAAAGATCCGATTTTTTTGTGAGGAATTTTGTTGCTAACTTTTCATACCGTTATTTTGCATTATCTTTACAGCAAATTTCGGTTTTAAGGTTCCCCCAAACACACGCGACGCGACAGTCATGACGCGATTCTATCGCTTGGCGACAGCGATTCTGTAGCCGTTGGTATGGAAGCGTAAATAGAACATTGCCTGCAGCGACCCAACGATCGAATCGCGGCGACTAGTTGTCGCCGTCGCGGCGATGAAATCGCTTAGGTCTGGGGAAGCCTTTATGCTATCGTAGTTTCTGTTATTATGGAAATATTCGAGAATCTAACTCTGATTAGGCAAATAGCATCGTATTTTCGGACATATCAGAGAATGCAATGGAAATGATTCTTGTCATATTGTGCATTTGTCAGTAACAAACAGTATATTGCTAGGCGTTGTTCGAATTTTGATTTCCTGGGCAAGACACAAATGAAAATTTGAATAGGATAAAGTTTGTCACAATTCTTTATCCATACGTTTAAACATTCTTGAAGGCTTCAATGAAGCTAACATTCTGTTCAGATTACAATCTTTATGATTTGACATAAAAAACAACTTCAATAAGATGAGTGAACTTTGGTTTCAAACAGAGGCGCATCCACGTTCCAAGTCGTGGGTAGGACAAATAGGAAAAATGACGATTTGGGAAACAGTTCTGGTATTGAGTAATCGATGCACATTTTACAAATAAATCATTCTAAATATTGAAAATATGTACTTTCGAACAGAATCCTTACATAACTTTTAAACTTTGTTTCTATTTTCAGAACAAATATTGCTTTTTCAATTAGCATGATTGTATATTCAGCAGTTGCTAGTTGGCATTTTAATCAAAACGATGATCAATGTACGATTGTAGGATAAAGAGACAAACATTAAATCGACTATCTTAGCTACAAGAGGGGTGGTAATGTACAAGAAATCGCCTTGGTTAGTGACTAAATATTTCATTTTACATTGCTAATTCAATACATAAGGACGGAAAAAAATGTTTCTTTTCTTTTATTGTCTTTATTAAGGAGACTTTTAGCCCTAGGCTGGCTCGTCTCCGGCAATACCATCCCAAAGAAACATTTTGAGTTTTATAACGCTCTTGAAGTCCATAATGTACTCTTCAAGAGTGTACTAAAACTGTGTACTAATGTACTAAAAAATAACGCGCGCACTCAATGTCCTTCGCTTGATAAACGAAAGCACATTCCAACACGTAGACCTTGGCCGCATTTTATGCGATTTTCACGCGACTATACGTGAATTTTTCAACAAGTTTTTTACGTTGATTTTTTTAATTGATCATTTGAGAAGTTCAGAACCCCTAGCAGACCAGATCATGCGAGCTTAAAGATATTTGTAATTTCTTAGATTTCAATAAATACTTCCAGGTTGGATTTCTAATACTCCATTTAAAATAATAATACGTTAAACTGCCGAATATTTGATGATATTTTTGTATACCTAGACATCAGATCTGCATCTAAAATAAATACTTAGATGATGTATTCTCACTAGAATCATGGGTAGGACAAGGCCTTGACTGTCCCACTCAGGTAAATTCGTGCGTAGGACATGTCCTACTTGTCCTACCCACTCCCGGCGCCGCTGGTTTTAAGATACCCCTTATCAAGTGATAAAGCTTGTGAATAGACTCTCAAAATAGTATTAGATGCATTCTCAATACTTTTGTTCAGATTTTGGAACAGTATGCTATTTTGAGTCTCCAATTAGACTTGCGAGCAAAGGCGTAGTTTTTCCAATCAGGAGATGGCTAGATCGATTCTCGTTCCGGTCTAGGATGTTTTCGAGTGGGAAACATTCTCGACTCCCTGGGCATAGTGTATCCATTGTACTGCCACACAAGGTACATACTTATGAAATGGTGGACTTTTAAAAGCCTTCAATTAATAACTGAGGAAATGCTAATAGAATACCTAGTTGAAAACTAAAAGCAGGCAAATTTCAGTTGGAATGTAGAGCCATAGAAGGAGAAAAGGAAGATGAAGAAGAATAAGAGAATATGTTATTTAACATTTTCACTATTTTAGGCTTCTAATCTATTCTGACTGAATCTATTCTCCAATTTAACTTTTAAGAAATGTTATTTGCCATATTTTACAATACAAAGAATCATTCCAATTTTTTTTCAATTCTTACTGCAAAGAGTAGGTTTCATTAAAAAAAATCAGAAAACAAGTGGCTTCCAATTCTGCACGCTTATCCTGACTGGTGGGAATTTTTCCCATTTCTTTTCGCACTGACCTTCTCATTCACGCAAGGCTTATGAGAAGAGCCTGTTTCAGGTTCATTTCACACTTTGTACTCTAACTGTTGAAGCTAAGCCAAAATAAAAAGCCTATGAAAATGGTGAACGATTTAAACTACTGATTGATTTGCGGATTACCGCTCAGACTTCAATCTTGAGAACAAAAGTATTCAGACAGAAAAAGAAATAAAATTTATCATTTTAGTCAAATTTTGCGATTCCATTTAAAATCATAGCTACACAAAATACATTTATGTTCATTGGAAAATTTCCTTGATGAAATACGAGAACTTTTGTCCATAATTTGAACCAGGACGGTATTATTTTGCAAAACAAAATGAAATTGAAGCAAATATCTACCACAGTCTTCGCCATTCGAAGCGGCATACAGCTACCAACCCAGACGATGATGCTCTCATGTTCCCAAACAATGTCTATTCATCTGGAATTTCCTTGAATGGCTTTTTCGGACCCAAATATATCTATATTTTTTTCGATTCACCACAGCATTCCACTGTCCATCGTCATTTTTTGGTGGGAATTTTGCACTGCCGCAGAACAGGTACCACGACTAGGCATATTGTATGTTCGTTTGCATCTTTGTCATGTGCGCTCGAGTGATCGATAAGATTGGTTGGAAATGGTCGATGATTGTTCCGAGTAAAAGGCTTTCCTTTTCACGGTCCTCTAAAACTGATTGGCCGTGGGAATGTGCATTTGAATACCTGCTCGAATGAAGCTGGCCTACATTTAACCGAAAGGGTATGTGGAACTTTTATTGTTATTGTTTTGGTTTATTTGAAAAAGAAAATCACGGAAATCAACGGTGCCTATTTATTATTAAGCTTTAAAATTTGTATTAAAAAATCACCTTGAAGAATTCGACAACAGTGACTTTTCTTGATACTTTATTAAGCTGATGTTAGTTAAAAGTCCACAGTGATGAACTATCATTTATATGTTAGAAATCAAAAATCACAAAAATCCAAATGCCTTAAAATTTACTAAAGAAGTAATTTTTCGCTTGTATGTTTAGCGGAATAAAAAAAATCATAAACAGCAGCCTTACTTGGCAAGATACGTTTTTAACACAAATCAAATATCGTTTCAATTGAGGAAAGTCCCACACCGCATACCCTCAAACGATGGGTCTGTTTGAATTTGACCTGCTTCTGCGCGGCGGCACTCGTGTGAAATCGACGAAGAATTTTCTCACAAGGTTAATGCCTCAATCATCTCTCGCCAAAACGTCGTCAAACATCGATAGGTGCCATTTAGTTACGGCTTCGAAAGGAGAATGAGACCACTAATCGCGTCCCGTTTTCGATTCTCCAGGGCACCGACTGTCCCGTTTCGAGGGATGATTAGGGCCGGTAATAATATTTGTACACGTTTCGATTCAATCAATTTTGTTCAAACCATATAATCATCGCTATTCGATCATTTATAAACACTTTAGTCTGCGGTTAGGAATCATTTTGCTGCGCAGTGGTCATCTTTCGTTCGACGCCTTTTTTTACACGGGATGGTCTTGAACGCCACCGCGTACGCTGCCGGTGCTGCCCCATCGAATAGTCACGCCACAGTTGTAACTGGAAAATGAGCATGTTCAGTGTTAATGATTCTATTCCATTTCGCACGTTGGTCGGGTAAGCGGAGAGCAATTTCGCTGGTCCGGTCAGTCAATCAATAGTGTTCCGCCGAAAGGGCGGAACTATTGGAAGGGCAATTCTCTGCATTGATGGATGATACACGATCGATTCGCGTATCATTATCGGAGTTCGTGGTTTTATGGGATGTGGATGGGAAGGACAGATTACCAATCGCATTTTTTATTGTTGTTTTGAGGCCATGTAGCCATTTGAACATAAGAAAAGGCCATGTAAACTCCCATAATTTTTCTCTCTTTTGTTCAAATCTATGCTTTAAAACTAGAGTTATCTAGTCTATTATCTATTATCTTAAATCTAGAGTGAAAAATTGTCTAAAAACAACGCTCTTTCTTATTCATTCGTTTATTCGACAAACAGAAAAAAATAATAAAAACTGAACATTGCCGAGTCTTCCGTCATTTGTTCTCGCATTTGCGATGTACAGATGGCTAGCGTGTCAGTCGACAAATGCTAAACTTGATGGAGGTAGAGGTGTGCGCCGCGCCGGTCCGATATTCGTCGGCGGCGGCGTTTGTCAGAATTTTGGTCGGCGGCGGCGGCGTTTTCGGCGTCACGCCGAAAGCCATTTTAGCCGGCGGCGGCGGCGGCGTGAATCGGCGTGGGGATTTTTTCATAACGTTTTCAAAGATTTTTTTTGCATTTTTCGGGATAGTTTTAAGACATTAAAAGAAGAATCTTTTGAATTTCGCATGAAAAATCTAATGAACTAATGAACTTAAAAAATCTATAAATTTTTCCAAAATTTGGAAAATATTTATGGATTGTTTGAAGTTTCTAGAAATCTTTGAAATTACCAAGAGAAGCTTTTTGAATTGTAAAATAAAATTGTTTGGAATTTCAGCAGAAAATTTGTCGCAATTTATATGAGAAACTTCAGAATTTTCATTTAAAAAAATATTCTTAACTTATACAGGAAAAAATCGGAAATTTATGAAAAGTTCCTGTTGAGTTTCTGTTGAGTATTCTTTCAAATTTGCACAAAACATTATTGATAATTGTAGAAAAGTGCGACTGGTAGTATGAGCGTTTTACCGTTGGCTTTCTCAGTCTAGAATAATAAAGACGACTAGTTTGGCATGGCCAACGATAAAACAATCAATTCTTAAGAATTTTCGGGGGAAACTCTAAAGAGCGGAGGATTGTTCAAAATGTTTCAACGAAAAATTATTCGAAATTATTAGATTTCTACGAGAAATTCTTTGTACAGTAGACGTTCGATAACTGAAAGTCATTTAACTGCAATGCTTTTAACTGCATTTCGAAAGTTACATCAGTTTTTACTTATCGGACAGCCGACCTTCAAAACGATGTTAAAGTCGATGATAGCTGCATAGCGGTGAACAATTAGATGCACTTCTATTTTGACGACGTCTGACAATTGTTTGGCGTCCAGAATGCGTCGCAGCTAGCGAAAGCCATTCGCTAACTGAAACGAAAACAAGTTGCAATTATCGAACGACTAGTGTACTGTCGTTCTACGTATTGTCCCATGTTATCTTTGACTAAAAATCGTTAACTCAAGTCAATTTGTCCCACCGAAAAAATGAAGTGGTTTTTTGATGATGCTAGAGACTGAAAACCGTTTAAATAAGTAGTAATTCGTTTTATATCCTGGAAAAGTCTTGCCTATGCTCATAACATCCCAAAAATATTTGTTAAATTTTAAGATCCAATCGATTTTGAAATCAGTGGGACAAATTGAATCGAGTTTGGATTTTTTCATCAAAGGTAACATGGGACAATTATGCGTAGAACGGCAGTGTATTGTCCAAAACAAATTCTTAGGAAATTCCATTGGTCGAAAGCCGTATGTCCGAACTGGTAGTTTGGCCGAAAAAGTCGTTTTCCCTCATCAGTCTTTTTCCAATAGGTAATCAGCCCAAAAATGCCGTTTGGCCGATATGGTCGTTTGACAGAATGGGTCATTTGTCCGAAAATATCGTTTGAGCCAACAGGTCATACGGCCAAATGTCAATAACTTAATGGGTTATTTAGTCTAAATATCCATCCGTTTGGCCTAATGACATTTACGTTGAAAAAGCCTTTTGTCAAACGACCGTTGAAAGAAATTTCGTAACCTCTCTATTTTTAAATGGATACTGGCATTTAAACCGAAAGCCATCTAAAGCCATTTCTGGCCATATTACCCGTTCAGTACGAGGTTCAGTCATTGAAATTTGGCCGTATGTCCCCGTTGGACCAAATGACATTTTTGACCAAATGGTTCATTCTGTCAAAAAACTATTTCTGCTAAATGGCATTTTTGGCCAACGATCGTTTCGGCCAGGCAACCTGTTAGGGCAAACGGCTGTTTCGGCCAAATTACCAGCTCGGCCGTCTGTCACTTTCGGTCACTGGAACTTACCAAAAAATTTTATTCGAAAATAGAAAGAATTTTCTCAAGAAATCCAAAAACAATCCTCAAAAATTCCGAGAATTTTTCCGATGTTTTTAAGTTGGCTATGTCTATTTAAACGTTTAATGATGAACTTCTTCCTGCGAAAAAAAATCACTCCAATAAAGGATAGAAAACTAACGTCTTTCGACTGAATGTTCATTTCGACCAAATTGCCCATTCAACCAATCGACTATTTCGACCGACGATTGTTTCAGCCAAAGGAACTGTTCGACCAATTGACATTCTTAAATATCTTTAGGCTAGATATCCTTGCAAAGTCTGAACACATAATGAGAGCATATAGAAAATATATTTTGATTTTGACATCAAATTGATTCATAATTTGTTTTCAAATATGTATAAATCACTATGATTGATTATATATTTTGATCTCATTTTGCTGTAGATTACTAAATTGAATTATATGACATCAAACGGTGTACTTATTTTGCTATCGGAAACTAATATCAAATTTAGTTCGCTCTCATCTACAGCAGAAATAGTTTTTGATTTGATGTCACAGTAGGATAATTCTACCATACGTTTTGTTATTTTCACCATTAAAAAGACCAAAAAGATATCAAACTAAGTAAACATAATCGATGATTTTCACTACATTAAAATAAGTTATTGATTTGCTATTAAGCTTTGCTCGAGTAGGCTTTTACCAAATAGTCTATTCGGTTGAATGATATGGGCTAACAACTTTCAGCCATGTGACTTTCTGCCGAACAACTCTTTTCTGTTCAAAAATTCAATTTCAATAAAGCTTTTTTTTATTTCACCGGGAAAGCCTTCGCAATTTGCACGCTTAGTGTTTTACGGAGCGCTCTAAGAAATAGAAATTTAAACAAAATATTTTATGGAATTTTCATAGAAATAAATTTGTAGAGATCTATCAGGAAATTATACGGAAAATGCACTGAATCTTCGGAGTTTCCATTGAAAATTTGAATCGGCGTGGAAAATTATAGATCAGCGGCGTGACAAATTTTAAACGGCGGCGCGCCGATGCAAAAATGTCGGCGGTGGTGGCGTGCCAAAAACTGTCGGCGGCGGCGGCGTGGCGCGGCGGCGCACACCTCTAGATGGAGGGCCAAGGTTCAACTCTCTTCTTAGGCCATTTTTTTAATAGTAAGCAAGATAAGATTGGCGAAATTTTAGAGAATCATTAGAAAAAAAGGGATTCAATGTAGACACACACATACATAGTTCTTACTTCGTCATGACCAGAGATCTACGGGCTTGCTATATTGACTTAATGACTTAATCTCTGTAATCTGCATGGACCGCAACTTATGACAATCTAGGTCGTTGGGATGACAATGAGTCTGACGGGAGGTGAGAATGGGTCAAAATCATAACCAAATCGTTCAAAAAGGTCTCTAATAGTTCAGTTTTCTTGTCCTCAGATACATTAAATCACGTGTACAAGCATTATATGTAGTTGGAAAGTATGTAGCCGAAAGTCCTTTGGTTGGAAGGTTCATTTAGCCGAAAGGGTCATTAAGCCGAAAAGGTCGAAAAGGTCGTTTGACTGAAAGGGTCATTTGGCCGAAAGGTTCATTTAGTCGAAAGGGTCATTAGGCCAAAAGGGTCATTTAGCCGAAAAAGTCATTTGGCCGAAAGGATCGTGACCCTTTCGACCTAATGACCCTTTCGCCCAAACGACCCTTTCGGCTAAATGACCCTTTCGGCCAAACGACCTTTTCGGCTAAATTAACCTTTCGGCCAAATAACCCTTTCGGCCTAAAGACCCTTTTGACCAAATGACCCTTACCCCTTTTTCTCACTGCGAAGGAATTACAAAACAACATACATACATACATACATACATCAGAGCGTTAATGAATACAGCTTCCAATGAATGATTAACTTTGTTATGATTAAATCATTCAACTCTATGATTAAATATTATGATTAATGATTTAATCATTTTAGACAATGATTAATGATTATGAGTAACGATTAAATTAATTTTTGAAAATGATTAAGGATTATGATTAATGAATAAAACGTTTGGAGTATGATTAACGATTACCGATCGTGATTAAATGCTGACACAATATGTGTTTGATTAATGACTAAAGATCGGTATGATTAATGATTAATGATTATGAATAATCAAATTGAATGATTTGAAGATTGATCAATTATCAGGTAACATGTTTACCAAATTGGGGTATTGAAAGGTATGAAAATTAAATGATTATGATTCAAGATTAATGAATTAAAGCAATGTATGCAATGATTAAACTTGATGAGTAAATGAATAATCTTAAAACAATTATGAATTTGATTAGCGATTAATGAACAAATGTAAAGTTCTATGATTAACGATTAGTGATTAATGATTGAATCATATTTTTTGTATGATTATGATTAATGAATAATGATTAAATAACTCATTATTCATTAATCATGATTAAATCTATGATTAATCACTAATGCTCTGACATACATACACACAAACATACATACATACATACATACATACTCTCTCTTTCTGTTTTGGGCTTTCTGTTTCTGTTTTGGCAGCTTCATCATCAGTGGTGATCGTCAGCACAAATTTTACTTTAGCCATTGGCATGAGTAACGTGCATGGGCGTAGCCAGGATTTCGAGTAGAGTAGAGTGGGGCAAGAGTACGCACTTAGTTTTCAATCGATCATGTGGCCCTTATGAAGCAAGCTTCTGCATATCAAATCAGTGTCGATGATTTATATACTCTTCCTTTATGTTATCCAGTGAAAAAAATATTGAAATTATTGAGATTCGTTTTAATAGAACCCTTATTGCAAGACAAGTGAAAAACGCACTCTTACCCCACCGGTGGGGTAAAAGTGCGCATAGGGTGGGGTAAGAGTACGCATTTATCCAATCATGTGCTTTAAGTATATATTAACACAAATAAGAGCTAATAACATTTAATTGGTGTTTAATGAGAATATATTAGGGAATGTTTAAAGATTACGTAACTCTTAAAGGGGGAGGGGGTCCTAAAAATGTGCACTTTCATACGAAAAAACATTGTTTTGATAAATATGCAAAAAACTACAGAAGTAAAAATATATATCAGGTTTCGCGTGGCGTATACAAAGGCATTTTCCTCAAAGAAAGTCCACCAATCACGTAGCGTAAAATTTGGCTATTTCATCACCCCTCCCGCCTATCTTACATTATTTGTATGAATCCTCTAAAAATTATATGGATCGTCACACATCTCGCAACCCCTCCCAGCTTAACGTTGCGTAATTTATGAATGTTTCTTTTGATTAAATGAAATTATCATTTAGATGAAATTGTGTTTTCGTGCTATGTTTAGGTGTACAACAAGTCTTAATACAATTTAATTATTTCGCTTCAGTGCTTTGTTCGCTAAGACCTTTCTAACACCGAATTACTTCAACTTATCCTAAAAACTTGTGATAATTTCGAATTCTGTTCTTTTTTCTTAGTTGTGGGTCTTTGCGCTTTGGAAGAAGTCTTATTTCGGCCGGAGATACGGGTTTGACATCATAACTTGAAGATTTATATGCGTACTCTTGCCCCACCGGTTCCTGCGTACTTTTACCCCACAGTCCCAAAAAATATTTAAGTAATGGTTTTGACTTCTTGGAAAACCAACCGGATTGGTGTTCTGTACCATAAAGTACTCTATACAATAGGTTATCGAAATGGTATAATGTTCACCTGATTGAACGTATATATGGTTATGAAATACTAGTTGCGGAAACCCAATAATTTTTAGCAAAATGACCAAAAAGTTATCTAACTCCATATCTCCCTTGTTGTTTTTTCAAATCGTTTACAGTTACACATGATAATAGTTGGCCAGAATACCTGTCAAACTGATGCAGTGTTGCTAGTTTATCTTTTTTTATTACTTCAAAAAATCGAAAACGTACTCTTACCCCACGCGCACTCTTGCCCCACTCTACTCTAAGGAGGGCCAACTTTTTTTAGGTCTTCTGAATCGCAGTTTTATAGTAGTTTTATAAAAAAAAACACATGAATATTAGTGCTTGGCAGTATTTCCTTCAAATTTTCATAAATTTGAAACCAAATCCACAACCAACAGTAAAGGCTGGATCACAATACTGCCGTAATCTGAAAAAGTGACGTATGCGCCAAATTACAACATACTAGTTTTCCAGTTTTCTGTTAAATAGCACGATGACTACCACCATTAACACCATTTTCGAAAATGGTTAAAACGTCACTTTTCAGATTACGGCAGAATAGTGCTTTTCACGTTGCGCCTGGCGTTGAAGTCAGCGTTTTGTACCAAAACGTGACGCATTCACGCTCACAATGCAACGTTCGCGTTGTGCGTTTATTTAACAACAATAATGATTAAAACAATACTGGATTTAAGGATGCCTGATATATTGCTCATCAGGTATTTGAAAGTGAGAATCGGCTATAACAATTATTATAAAATCCTGCAGTCTTCCATAAGTTTAAGAAAACTAGAACCATACATCTGAATTTCTAAACAAATCCTCTCTGAAATAATATTTCTTATAAAATAGGCAGAAAAATCAATATGCAAGCTTTCCCTAGGAATTCCTTCGACAATTGCACCAGACATTTCATATGGAACTCTATCAGGGATTCTTTGGAAATGCCTCCAGCAACTTCTTCGGAAATGTCTTCAGGAATTCCACCATAAATTTCGCCGGGAATTGATCCGAAAATTCCACCATTATTTTTTCCAAGAAATGCTCCACGAACTCCTTCATAAATTCTACAGGGAATTCTTCAGATAATTATTTACTGCTGTTCTCATAAAAATTTCTAAAAATTGCTCCGTGGAATTCCCAAGAATATTCCGTGGAAATTCTGCAGAAATGTGAGAAAACATTCCTGTGAATTTCGCGAAAAATCTTCGAGTTTCTTGTATAAATTCTATCAAATTTTCCCTTTTCCGAAAGTTTCGAATTTAGCTTCTTGTGAAAATTTTAAAATTTGTACAGAAATTATACTGAAAATGAAATCAACAATGGAATTTTCGGAACAATTCCTAGATTAATTCCCAAAGAAAGCATTTCTTCAAGGTTTCCACTGGGAGATCCTCCAGGAGTTTCTCCGGAAATTCCTCCGGGAGTTTCTCCAGGTATTTCTTCCAGGAGTTCTGCCAGCAGTTCCTCCAAGAATTATTCCGGTAGTTCTATCGGTAGTTCCTACGGGGGTTTCCCTGAAAATTCTTTCGGGAATTCCTCCAGAGTTTCCTCCGGAAATTCATTTAGGCTTTTTCTCTGTAATTCATTTAGGCTTCTTCCGGAATTTAAATAGAAATTCCTCCAGAAGTTCCTCCGAAAATTTCTCTGGGAGCTCCTCAGGAAGCTCGCCGGGAGGTCCTTCGATGATGATGTTGGTCCAGCTACATAACCCTACAAAGGTTTTAGCTAGACGAGATTTGTCCATAAAATGAATTATCCAAGATTTTTTTTCCGAGAATTTTTCTGGTAGTTTTTCTGGCAGTTCCTCCGGGGGTTTCTTGGAAATTCTCCCGGGAGTTTCTTCAGAAATTCTTCCGGGAGTTCCTTCGAGAATTCCTCCGAGAGTTCCTCCGGGAATTCCACCAGCAATTCATCCGGGAGTTTCTCCGGGAATTCCTCCGAGAGTTCCATCAGTAGCTCTTCCAGGAAATCATTAAGGCTTTTTTCCAGAAAATCGTTAAGGCTTTTTTCAGAAATTTAGGTGGAAATTCCTTCCGGAGTTTTTCCAGTAGTTTCTCTAAGAGTTCCTCCGGAAGGTCGTCTAGGACTTTTTTCTGAAATTCCTCCGGGAGTTCTTACGGGAGCTCCTCCTTCAATTCCTCCGGGAGATCCACCGGCAGTCTCTACGAGAATTCCTTCGGGAGTTTCACCGGCAGATCCTCCGGGAATTCCTCTGAGGAGGAAATTCTCCGAGGACCTTCTGGAGGAATTTGTAGACAAATTCCTGAAGAAAGCCAAAATGAATTCCCGAAAGAAAGCCTGAATGCATTTCCGGAAGAACTACTGGTGGAATACCCGGAGTTGAAGTTCTAGAGGAACTTCCGAAATCCCGGAATCCCGCGAAATTCCTGCCAAATATCCTCCAGGAATTCCCTGTGAAGTTCTTGGAGGAATTTCCGGAGGAACTCTTGGAAAGACTCCTGGAAGAGCTCCCGGAGGAATTCCCACAAGGAAAATCTCATATGAAATCCTGCAAGTATTCCCAGATGAATTGCTGAAGAAATTACCGGATGAATTCCCGGGGGTTTCTTCTGATGAAATTCCTGGAAGAACTCTTGGAAGATATCGTGGAGGAACTATCAAATTAATTTCCGGATGAAACTCTGGAGTAAATTCCGAGTGAAGTCCGGAAAGAATTCTAGAACAATTAAGCGGTAAAATTCTCGGAGAAATTCCTGAAGGAATTCCTGGAGAAGTATCTGAAGAAATTCCCGAAAAAAATATCTAGAAGATTTTCCGGGTAAATACTTGGAAGAATTCCTAAAGAAATTTATAGAGGAATCCTTGAAGGATATTCTGAAGTAATTGTGAAAAATATTCATTCCAGAATTAAATCCTAGGGGATTTCGCTATTGAATTTATGGAGGTATTCCCGGAAACATTCTTAAATGATATCCTGGAGGAATTAAAGGAAAAGTTCCTGGAGTTCTGAAAAGTTCTGAAACTTCTGGTGGAATTTTGGGAGGAAATTCCGTATGTTTTCTTGAAAAAACTCTCGAATGCATTCCTGAATGAAATGCCGGAGCATTTTCTGGAAAATTAGCCGAAGAAATGCCTAGAAGTAAAACTTGGAGTGGAGAAAAGAAATCTTCAAGGAATTTTCTCATGAATTTCCCAAAAATTTAGTGACGGTTTTCTAGATAAGGAGGAATTACAATTACATTAAAAGGATTTTTGAACGATTTTCAGAGGAATTTGTGGATAACTTTCCGGAGAAATTTAAAAGTTCCTAGGGGAGCTACTAGAAGAATTTCAAGGAGAATTCTTGAGCCCGAAATGTTCCGGGTTGTTTTGAACTTTCATATATTATGCATCCTGGATACCCTAATAAGTTTTTGGAAATATTTTAATTTTCAACCACCTATTTCTGAATATGATTGGAACGATAAGTGCACATGTTTAAGGGAATTCATTTCAGTGCCCGTTCAATTTTTTCACCGATTAGGGGGGCGACGCCCCCTTTGGCTACGCCTTTGGTTACGTGCATAGTAGGATTTTAACCATCGTGTGGCCGTCACAATCAACAAAACAACGAGTCAAATTCTTCTGTTGTTCTTCTTCTTGTTGGCAGCAATTAAAATATTCTGGCTTGATTGCTGTTAGTGATTGTAAAAACGCACCAAGAAGCGTAAATCGGTCCTTTCAGGACCACCATATCAAACGGAAGACAGTTGATTTGAGACGAATTGTATTAGAATTGATAACGTTGCTAGTGATAATAGCCATAAGCGATGATTGTGACAGAGAATTTATTCTGTAGCCATTCTGCTGAAGAAAGTGAAGTTTTCTCGCAAATTTCATGATAATGTTAATTTAATGTTAATATTTAAAACATAAAAAAAATCGGACCTAATTTAATGGTTTGCAACGGTAAGTTCGGAAACAGCTAATTTTCAATAAGGATTTTTCACTATATCACACCTTGAAATGGCAAACTTAACTGTTTACAAAAAATAAAAGAATTATTTTAAAACTTTTGATATTCAGTATTAATTTTTAATCTAGTGAATTCGATAAAAATCAGAACATTTTTCAGTTCTGTTGTTTGTTAAAGTCGGTTATTTTCAATATGCGGATTTTCAATAACTAACGTAAACATACCCAAAGTCGAAATCTTTTGAAGAAATTTCAATTGAGGTTTTAGTCACTTGGGTAGATAATGTTTAAATTCAGTACAATCATCACTACACGAATGAAACTCTTTCTCTTTCGTTCTTCATAAAACGTAAAAAAGACAAAGACTGAGGAAAATGGACGTATGATTTTTAAAAACGCCTTATGAAAATTTGCCACAAGGAATCGGTATGAATTTCAATATGTTGCCTTATGAAAGATGATTTTCTTTTGAAAAAAAGTGAAGTGCGGCAGACTGGGTTCGAACCATGGACGTCGGGGTCGGGACGTCGGTATGTAGACCGCACGCCCATCGACGCTTGATTACTCGGGAAGGTAACTGCATATAAGAAGCACTGTTGGTGGAATAATCAGTATTAGTATGGGAAAAAGTACTTTTTTACATTTTTGCTCTTAGCGGCTTCAATTTATCATCAATCACGTGACTCAATACATTAGCATATAGTCTGAAAGATGCCGAAAGACTTTGCCGAAGAAGGTACGTAGCTGGAAGGTCTACAAAAAATGTTATTACGTTTTGAAAATTAATTGTTTAAACCATATGCAGAAATCAATGTGTCTGCCAGCACTATCGGACAACCTATGGTTATCGAAGGGCAAAACCCATGTTCCTTCTTATCGGATTTTTTTCTTTGTGAAATATTTCCGGATAGCTCCCAGTAGCTCAAAAGCCCTATAAGATCAATAATTTTGAAATAACCCTCAGTTAAATTATTAGTCTACGTAGTACGGCAGTGCTGGCAGAATAAACGATTTTTTGCATATGGTTTGAACACTCAATGTTCGAAGCGTTATAACTTTTTTTCGTGGACGTTCCAGCAACGTGCCTTCTTCAGCAAAGTTTTTTGGCATCCTTTGGGTTATACTTTAACGCAATGTGTCACTTGGTTTACGATGAACTGAATCCTCTAGTAGTAAAAATGCAAAAATATACGTTCTCCCATACTAATTTACATACAAACTTCAAACACGATGCGGAAAGCGGGGAAGCAACCAATCGGTCCCAAATTCTGCACAGTTGTTCAAGGCCCAGAATGGCTTCGAAAAACCATTGATTTGAAAAAATGACCATGACGCCCCACTCTAATAATCAGTCGAAGATTCATAAGACGCCAGTTATGAATTTCGATAGTCCAGTTCGCTGAGTGCATATCAAAAAGCTAATAACATTCATAAGTTAATGAAAAGTATAAGTTTCCGAATGTATGTGACTAATGCGATGTATAAGTTTTTTTCTTATACATGTCATTAGGCGCTTGCTTTGGCAAAAAAGTATTAAAAATATTAATAATAAACAACTTTTTTTTTTACGTGTAGGGTACCGCAATGCAAACGTACGATTGACATACACGGAAGAAATAAACTACCCAATAGTGAGTTTAATTCACCCAACCTCGAACATCCGTACGGGAAGCCAAAATTGAGTAAGTAGGTTCGAAGTAGTTTGCCTTTACTCCCATGTTAAAAAAGTACCCAACGGAAAATTTATTGACCCAAATTTAAGTTTAATTCACTCAATTTCGACCTCAGGTAATAAAACTCAAAGTTGGCTTCCCGTATTGAACTGGCATCGTTGGATTGTTTGGCTCTTTTGTTTTTGACAACAAAAGAAAGAGTGGATGAAAGAGAAGAGAAAAAATAACTCAAAAGTAAGTTTAAAAATACTCAAATTTGGGTACTATTTTTCTTCCGTGTACGATATTGTCTATGCGAGTCATCGCTAGAACGTCGCTGGACCGTCGCGTCGCTCAACCAGCGAGCGCTTTTCAGTTTGGTGCATTGAATTTGCCTGCGTCGCTGGAACACTTACTGGAAAGGGTCGCCAGCGACCAGCGACGTTTCAGTCGAGCGACGTAGTTGAGACAAGTTCATACATGTTCTTGATTTTATCTGCATCGACAATACCATTCACTGCCAACTGCTAAGCAATCAAAATTTGGTAAGGCCGATACAAATATTTAAAAACTATTTTGTCTCCTTCCACCCCTCGGATTTTTTGCCAAAAAATAATGTTTTTGGGGGCAACAAAATAACATTTGGATGATTTTGAGGATTTTCAAAACATTCTTTAACCTCTTGACCTTTCGGAGCCAGGAGGACATAATGTTAATTAAATATTTGTAACGGCCTAATTCAAAATAAATATTGTATGGGAAAAGTGGATAACCTTTATGTGCAGTAACCTTTACGGACTGCAAAATCATGTCCGACTGTGATAATCATTCAGTCAGGGTAAGTCTAAATAGGAGTAAATGTCGCAATACATTACCTTTGCGTTCAAATCGATTTATCTGTTCCAAAGATTTTTTTGGCGTGAGCTTGATATTTTCACAAACACATTTTCACGCTCTATTCCAAAGTGTGTTTCTGCAAATGGAAACGATAGTAAGTTTTATTTCACGATTCCATTTTCTAAAATTCTCAGCAAATATTGAATATATTTCCCCTTTCTTGTGATAATTGGGTGTGATTAAATGTATTAAGTGGCTTACTTTGAAAAATCTTTTGTGGTATACATAATAAAGAGGAAAATCAGTCTATCCAAAAGAGTAAGTAAAAGTTTTCTATTCGTGTGTTGTTTTCTTTAGCAATGCAATAATGGCAAGGATTTCGCAGGTGCACATTTGTTTCGTTTATTATTCCTCAAATATCTCAACTTTTTCGCAAACAACTTGTTTGAATGGAAGCCAAGATATTCAACTGTTCACTTTTTCAACATTGTCTTATGCTTCGCAATGTAAGGCCGCATTGGTCATCGTGGAACATGCATCAATTCTATGTTTTACATCAGAAATTCATGTAAGGTAGTAAAGCCAGCTCCCAAAATTATATGTTACAAGCTCGAAAAATTCCACACTTTATAGCTTTTATCCCCTACTTTGAGGTCATCGCAGATCAAAACGTGCACTACAAGTGCTTTTCGAAGTGATGATTCTCATCTCTGCGACACATTCCTCGCCGCTGACCGTGAAATGAAGTGCATCACGTTTCCTTTAATTTAAATACCGGCCGGTCCTTCAAGCGACAGCCAGCCAACATATTCCACGGTTAGGTGTCAACTCGAATGAAGCAATCAAAGTTTCCTAGAAAATGCCAGAAGCTGTTCCGTCCCGTAAAGAACCAAAAGTGCGGCCAACAAACGAAAACTCGGACCAGTCGGTCGGCAACTGACTGCGCACATGACATCTTGATCTCGTTTCGTTCTCGGTTGTTTACCGTGGTCCGCTTTTTTGGGAAACGAAACTGGAAATTAAAAGGTGAAGACACATATTTTCCCAAAGATGATAATAAACATTGGTAAGTTATGGCCCGATAACGACACCCCGATAAGAACCTGGAAGCCTGAATGTGGGCAAAGCGAGAACCTTAGATGAGGTGTTTATGGCTTCTCGTTTTGTTTTTAGTTTTGTTCTGTTTGGCTTGTGTCGGTTGCTTAATTTCATGGCTTATGCCGAATTTTGAGCCCGTTTGCTTGAGTGCATCGCCCATATGCAGGGTAATAAAAGCGACAAGATGGGTAGCACATCATGCCGATTGACCAGCATCTGTGTTGAAACATGCTTCTCGGGCGCGACAGGAAATAATACCCGTTTAAGATAAAACCGGGAAAAGTGTATCAATCGAGATATTGAATATCGTAGTAAAAAACGTTTGGGTGAAGTTTATTTCCGAACATTTTTTTTTTGCGAACATCTTTCTGAGAAGTTCCGTTTATTCAGAGTGTTGAATTTTTATAATTCCAAATTTCATAAATAAATATAAGCATCATAAATAGTATAAGAATTCAATGTAGGTGGACAAATATGATAACATTTTTGAGGAACAATCGAAATTTTATATCACACTTGGTTGTGATTCTTGTCAAATTTAACCAATCGTTATTAATTATTGACCCAAGTTTTCGTGTAGTATTTTCAATTGATTACGAATCATATTGACTGTACTTTATTTCACTAACTGGCGATGTACTGATTAGAAGTGTATGCATACAACCCTGTAAATAAATTTTCGCCTTGCTTTAACGCGCTAAGTATCACAGGTCAGCCAGAAAACCACAAACATAGTTTCCTAATTCCAAGCTATCACCTTCTTAAACTTCGGATGGAATTCAAATTTTCAATTTACAATTCGGGGTATTCAATACACATAGCTGAGTTCCTTACATGAATGGACTGCCGGCCATCTTAAATCCAATCAAATTGGTTTAAAAATCTGTAAGCTACAAATAGCCCGACAAGATTTCCAATCCTGCAACATAAATACAATTTGTAGTCATCCGATTCTCCCCATGTTTCCGAATTACAACGATTAGTCAAGCTTTAACCACGAATCCAATAATTATTGCAATATTAATAGCTCATTTTCTCTGGACGGAATTACGTTCTACGGGGAGTGAAAGCAAAACCATACACCCTTTCCCAGTATTGGCCCATTTAGGAAGCAGCCTCCCCCGATCGAGTGACCACGAGCCACGAGTAAGGCCTCCCGTAAGCGTTCCAAGCTGTGTGCCATTATACTCTAGCCGCAAATTGATCGCCGTCGTTGAGGTGAACATAAACAAATCATCTACTTAGGGTAGGGAAATCTCTACCGATTTAAGACCGTGTGCGTCGCGTCGCCGTGTCGGGCTGGTGGGGTCTAAATAGAACCTATAAATAAACCGTGCGATGATATCGTTACGATTGTGTTGGCCTGGGCGAAGGGCGGCAGTCAGGTTCCATGGTCGCACTTTTAAATGTTTCATTTATCATACTTGCTGGCGGTTAAGGTTGGAGAAACCTTGGAATCTGAAGGTGGTGCTTTACCGGTGGTCAGTGACTTATTTGATTAACCTGATCGGTTTGACGAGAACCTGTAGGAAATCGTAATTCAATATTTAAGTTGCGCTGTTTCTTTTCACTTTCCGACGTTGCGTTTATTGGGAAATGAAGACAGAATCCAACCCCCTCGTTTCCTTAGCGAGTGCAATCCACCGGGAACCCAGGAACTACGACAATCTTCGACCTTCTTTTCTAGGCGACGATGATGGTGGCAATCGGTCGGCCCAGCGGCATAAGTTATTAACATATCGTGTAAATAAATTAAATATTAGTATCACATTAATTACGGCATTTTGCGCTGCTTTTGATGTGCCGAGACCGCCTTCATCGCGAACCGGACAACGCATGTACCGTGTTTGTCGGAGTTGTTGTTGCGAGGAAGCAGAGTGGCCAGCATCAGAGCGGAAGCCGGACTAAATTTGGAAGTTTGTTGAATACGTAGGAGGCTTCATATGGAAGGCGATATTGCGGTTCGGAATGTAATTTTCATTTCACCTTTTAAGTTGAGTTCGACAGGAAATAAAATTATGGTTTAAACTTCTAACAAATAGTTAATAAAAGATCGATCGCGTTGCTTGGTCGATTTGAAGGTATGATCAGCCTCTTCGGCTTCAGTTATTCATCCTAGCATTTTTGGTGTTGAGTTCTTCTTCATTCGTCGCAGCTGAATATTCAAGGCTCCCCCAGACCTAAGCGATTTCATCGCCGCGACGGCGACAACTAGTCGCCGCGATTCTATCGTTGGGTCGCTGCAGACAATGTTCTATTTACGCTTTCATACCAACGGATGTCGCCAAGCGATAGAAGCGACCCAACGATAGAATCGCGGCGACTAATTGTTGCCGTCGCAGCGATGAAATCGCTTAGGTTTGGGGGAGCCTTTACAGTTTGTTTATATGTCACAGTTTGCATGCTTCGTGTCAGTAGCTCCTTCATCCATCGCATGGCAGTTCGCTGTTGAGCATATCTCGCTCCGGTGCATTTGCTACAGTGAGGTTTCATGTAGCATTTTTTTTTGTCCCCACCATCAAAAGCTATTGTTCGTGCTGATTCTTCAAATGTAAAAAAAATACAAATATCAATTTGTTTTCTGAGCAAAACTAATCAAAAATTGATTTTTTTTCAAAAAGAGAAGTTGGAAAAAGTGGCGCGGTTTATTTCAACAGCTTCAAGCTTCGATAGCGGTCTGCGGAAAGCAGATAGTATTATTGGCGGTCGTCGGCAATGATTGTTGCAGATAATGTTTTTGCCACAATATATAACCTCAGTAGCGGTACATATTTCACCAAGTGGCCGACGCATATTTCAGAAATACCTACTTTAAATGTTTCCTGCAAGAATCAGACTATTATTCGGTTGCTGTTAGTAAAAGAAAGGCGCATCATCGAAATCTTTTCAGGACCAAAATTTTATACTAAGCAAAATTGATTTGAAAGATTTATTCCGTAACACAAAACACAACTGCATGATCTGCAGAAAAGCCAATCGCAACAATGGCGCAGGTAGCGTTGTAGTAATAAAGGCTTCCCTAAACCTAAGCGATATCATCGCCGCAAAGGCGGCAGCTAGTCTCCATAATTTTGTTGCGATAAGGGCGACATACATACGTGAAGAACAGGCTCTTTCATTCCGTTTGCTGGAGGAGCAGGAATAGAAAAGGCATAGTAACTAATCGATTACTCTCGATTCCTATCGATTATTGAATCGATTAATCGTTGGGTAGTAATCGATTCAAAATTAATCGATTATTACAACGATGAATCGATTAATCAAAGTAATCGATTAA
This sequence comes from Armigeres subalbatus, assembly GCF_024139115.2. Lineage (NCBI taxonomy): Eukaryota > Metazoa > Arthropoda > Insecta > Diptera > Culicidae > Armigeres > Armigeres subalbatus. The sequence continues at coordinate 411,447,326 of NC_085140.1, read as the reverse complement.
TTTTTGACATCTCTAACTACGTCTAAGGGGAAGACTCGACTACAGGGTGTAAAATGAAAATTTCAAAATTGGGGACCGTCACGAAATCATGTAAGATTTGTAACATTAATAGGTCCTTTATCTTTCGATGGATTTCAAAGATTTATAAATCAATCGATTCGCAAACTCTCCACCAATTTTCCAGTAGTATTGCAACTATTGATTATCAACGTTGAACTATTGAAAATTTTAGTTCTTTCGTGCATCATGCAACCCCTATACAGCGCGTTCCAATCCTTGGTAATTGCCTACTTTTTGGGTATTATCTATTATTGAACTGGGTTGTATGAATGGGGTGGCCCAACCACTAGACTGGAGTCCCTACTCCTCCATTCGCGAAGTCGAAGCAAATTCTGCTCTTCCTTCCTATGGGAAACCCCATTGCTATCTGTCAGAGTTTGAGTGAAACATGGGCGCCATCTCCTCCTCTCTTTTGCTCTACTGTAAAAACCTATAAAGAACTGTCATTGTTTGTGTGAAGAATTTTGCTTCGACTTCGCGAATAGAGTGGGAGGTGCTGCTAAAGCTGGGTAGGGGAAACTGGGGTAATATGCATTCCCGGGGCAAAACAACCCTTTGACGTTTTTGAGGACATTTTCGGCAATTTTTCGAGAGAACTCGCTACAGCACATGTAGTTCGGATCTCGAACTACCAGTCCAGCAGTAAACATTCTTGAAAATATGTCTGAAACACCGCCAAAAGGTCGTTTTGCCCCGGGGGTGCATTTTACCTCAGTTTACCCTAGTAGTGTTGTGGGATGGTTTCTTCTCTTCTATATAGAGCGGAATAATTGGTTCAGTGTACTCTATATTTGGTTTTACGTAGTTTACATCGAGCGGTCGTATCTTGTATACAACCCCAACATTTTTTGTCAACAAATGGGCATGAGAGGGATGGGAACAACTCCGAGCTACTTCGAGCTGCTCATTGGACAGCATTATGGTAACCGTGGCATCAGTGCCTGAAAAATGGAGCTCGAGCAAGGCCGAGAGTAAGCCAGTGGCAGCAACAAAATGCAAACCGTAAGTAGTTATCCTGTAGTTCCTTACACATGGAACATGGAGCATGGAACCAAAGTATTTCGGCAAAAATGATGTTTGTTAGCTGATTTTCGGCAATTTATTTGCTGATTTTCAGCAACTTTGACAGAAATCTCGGCGAAAAACATGTTTGCTGGGGCACGGCTGTGCGAATCTCCCGGTCCCGGTAAAAAAAATTAAGTGTGCATGCTTTCATGATCACAAGCGAATCCAAAAGGGTAGAGGATGATTTTCGGTTCATAAAAATTGGGAATAATGCTTGAAATGCTCTATCCTCCAAAGCTTGTGCATGCATTATGTGCACAATTTGTATACAAATGGTTTTATTTTTTGACGTAAACTACGTCTAAGGGGAAAATTGGGATATAGGGTGTAAAATGAGAATTTCAAAATTGGGGACCGTCACGAAATCATGTAAGATTTGAAACATTAATAGGTCCTTTATCTTTCAATGGATTTTAAAGATTTATATATCAATCGATTCGCAAACTCTCCACCAATTTGCCACTTTTGAGTATCAACGCTAAATTATTGAAAATTTTAGTTCTTTCGTGCATCATGCATCTCCTACGCAGCGCGATCCAACCCTTGGTAATTGCCTACTTTTAGGGTATTATCAATAAGCCATTTTACGAGACAGATTCGATCAGCTGATCGAAATTTTGAGTGAACGGCTCGGTCTTTGTTTTGGTAAATTTGCATACAAACCATCATCATTCCATTTTCGCAAATGTTCCTTGTAAAATGTAAATATTAGTGTTTGGCCTCCTGTCATTTGAGTTTTCTATAAAATGGCTTATTGTTGAACTGGGGTGTCTGAATGGGGTGGCCCAGTTGTAAGACAATGGGGTTCCTACTCCCTCACAGAGTGGGAGATGCTGCTAAAGCTGGCTAGTAGTGTCGGTGGGATAGTTCCTTCTCGTCTATATAGAGCGGAATAATTCGTTCAGTGTAATATATTTGGTTTTACGTAGTTTACGTCGAGCGGTCGTGTCTTGTATACAACCCCAACAATTTTTTTTCTTGAAGATTTATGCTTATCTATACTGCCCATGATCGCATAAATGTAACATTTGTATTTTGGTTGATTTTGTAAATCGTTTGTCAAACCTCCCCACAAACTCAATCATTTTCAATTTGTTACAGATAAGCAATATAGTAAAGCATATTTTACTGTTGTGGGATGAGATGCAGTAAATTGAGCTTTCTTAACGATTCACAGGCTTTTTACTGAATGAACAAAAATGCGAGTGTTACAAATATGCGATCACGGGCAGTATAATTGTTTAATGATACCTTATTACAAAAGTTTTTATCAATTATAAATATTTAAAGAAGCTATCTTTATTACGATAACTGTATGATCGCTGTCTTTTAACCAATCAAGTCTACAAAGTTGTTTATGGAGAACCTAGTCAGATTTACTTTATACAATAGATAAATTCATTTTCATTATCTATCATCTCCTAATCTGCTTATTCGTCTCTGTTGAATATTTCGAAGAACTAGAACCGTTATTCACAGCGTCTTGTAGTGTTTCATTTTTCAATACTACTATCTTACTATCGGTGGGAGGGATATGATTATAGGACTGTTCCTGTGATGCATACGACAACAACTATAATGTATACGACTGGAAATCCATAGTTTTCTCCGTGATACATTTTTTGTTTGTTGATTTCATCAGGATTAAAGTTTTTAGACTGTGATCAAGGTATTCTTCGTTGTGAAGACTTCTTGAGAAATCCGACTGTTGGCGGATCATAGTATCACTTGTTGACAATGCCTGGTCCTCATTTGATGATCAAATTTGGTTTCTGAAACACACGCTGATGATTGCTTTTCAAAATTGATTAGCTCTTGATCCATCATAACTTCAGCAGTTTTCATTTCGGTCAAAATTTGACGTTTTGCCTTGCTTGTACTTGTATGTGTGTGCGTATGTGTGAGTGAGTGCACACGACAACTGAAAAACATTAGCCACTTTTAATATAGGAATTCCTAACCGATTTTCTCGCAACAAGTTGCATTCGACTTGGGACAAATCTTAGTTGATCACTGTCATAAATATAATAGCCCTGTTAGTCTGTCTGGTAACTAGCCAGCCAGACGCAGCACGCGGGGAAATTCTCACAAAAAAATGTTGGGGTTGTATACAAGACACGACCGTTCGACGTAAACTACGTAAAACCAAATATAGTACACTGACTGAACCAATTATTCCGCTCTATATAGGAAAGAAGGAACTATCCCACCGACACTACTACCCAGCTTTAGCAGCATCTCCCACTCTGTCAGGGAGTAGGGACCCCACTGTCTAGTAGCTAGGCCACCCCATTTTATACACCCCAGTTCAACACTTGATAATACCCTAAAAGTAGGCAATTACCAAGAATTGGAACGCGATGCAAAGGGGATGCATGATACATGAAAGAACTGAAATTTTCAATAGTTTAGCGATGATACTCAAAAGTTTCAATAGTACTGGCAAATTGGTGGAGAGTTTATGAATCGATTGATATATAAATCTTTAAAATCCATTGAAAGATAAAGGACCTATTAATGTTACAAATCTTACATGATTTCGTGACGGTCCCCAATTTTGAAATTTTCATTTTACACCCTGTATCCGAGTCTTCCCCTTAGACGTAGTTTACGTCAAAAATAAAATATTTGGCATTTTAATTCTTTTTTACTATCAGATGCAGAAAACAAAACCAGTGACACAGCATTTGATGAAAAAAAATCACAGACAAATTTGGGGTTGTATACAAGACACGACCGCTCGACGTAAACTACGTAAAACCACTTGTCATAAGACGAGTTTATACAATCCCATTGAATTCCACCACTTAATTGTATCTTGACAGATACGTATTTCGACCTCAACAGTAAGGCCGACTTGACTCGACTTACGAGTACGAGACACGGAAGACGGCCTTACTGTTGAGGTCGAAATACGTATCTGTCAAGATACAATTAAGTGGTGGAATTCAATGGGATTGTATAAACTCGTCTTATGTCAAGTGAAGACATTCCACTAAAAAGCTCAAAATAATTTTCTTATCTACGTAAAACCAAATATAGGGACACGGCAGGTATTTTCGACTGTTCGTCATAGTCTCGAAAACCAATAAAAGAGACGCTTTTTTGTAATACTTATACGTACCAAATCGTAAGCTCAGGAGAAACGTTCTGCTATAGTGGAGTTTTAGCAAATGGACGTTGCTTTCGTTGGTTTTAGCCCCTTCCAGGGCTGGTAGCAAGTCACTTTTTAGTGATTTGGTCACTATTTTGAGCCTAGTCACTAAAAAGTCACTATTTGCATCATAAAGTCACTAAAGTCACTATTTTTCGGAAAATGGTCACTAAAGGCACCACCATTTGTAAAAACAAAGTTCAAAATAAAAATCATTTACACCTACCATTATCATCAACCAAATCAAATGTAAATCTGTTAGCAAAATATATAAAGTTTGAAAAATTGCTCCAAGGCCTTATGAAAGGCAGATTATTCTCGCGGATTTGATGCGGATTTACATAACGGTTAAGGCTTCGCGCAGATTTAGTTTTGGGTGGAAATTGCATAAATCAGGAGCGTAGGGTTTTGTTTTCGATAGCAAAATGTCGTTGAGAAGGGACTCCACATTTGAAGTCTATACTTATCCAATTTTTTGGATATTTCCTAGCCATTATTTAATGCATTATACTCTTGAGCACTCGTTTAACAAGCATTATAAGGGTAAGAACTTCACTTGTTGTCATTTTTCATCGTTTCTGAATATCCATTTTTTTGTCAAGTCAATTTTGACATAATTCCGAGATATTTCTTAGTTTCTGATTGATTAACCCCTATACGACGAACCACACGGCGTAGCACCACATTAGAATTCGGACATCGGGACTTCCAAACCGAACTTTCTTCCGAAGTTTTATCTGTCAAACTAATTGATGTGTTGTTTAGCGCATCTTTAGGCGAATCCAGCGCACTACTTCCTAAGTTGGGTAAGTTGCCTGTATCTAGAGAAAAATCCACCTTCGTTATAAAAAGCTTCCTAACTTTGTTTCTCTTAGAGGAACTTTCACTGTAATTTCAGTAAATTCCGTAAAAAATCCGCCTTGAATTTGGGAAATAATTTTCGGAAGGTTTTTCTTAGGAATTCACCAAACAATACCTACAGGAATTCTCAAAAAGATTTCTACCGGAATTCATGAAAAAATCCGCTTGTATTTGAAAGAGATTTTTTTTTCAGGGATTCTCGGAGAAGTTTTTATAGTAATTGACGTGCAGTTTCCGCGGAAATTCCTGAAAGATAGCAGGAATGTCTACAAAATATTCTGCCTTGAATTTATGGTATGAAAGAATTTCCGGAAGTTTTTGTGCTGACATTCACCATCGGATTTCTGTTGGAATTTCCGTTTGAACTCCTGGAGAAAGATTTCACAAGGATTGAAGTATTTTCTGCACAATTTCTGAAAAAAAAATCCTAGACATTTTCACAAGGTTTTCCACAGAGAATCAACTTACGCTGAAATTTCTGAAAAAAAATCAGAGTTTTTCAAAGCAATTTCTGCATCAAATTCAAGATTTTGAATCACATTTTACGAAACTTGAAACTTAGGTTCGGTAAAATTCATGTTATATATGAGTTAATGTTTTTAATGAAACCGAGATCAGGGTCTCGAAAAAAACAAATGGCAAATGGACTCTATATGTATATAAATTTGTTTCAATTAAAAATGTTATTTTTAATTATTAAAAATCGTATTTTAAAAATGTCATCATAATTTTGGATTCTTTAAGTTTTTTTTAAACAATTTTTCCTTATAAAGATTTATAAGCTTTGTGATTCCAAATAATTCTCTGTCTAGTAATTATTTCTTTTTTGCCGAAAAACCGTGTTAATTTTTCAACGTGCCAAAACATCGTTCTAGCACTTTTTCATACTGTCTTGCAGCTGAATCATCTATATATGGTGAAACTTTTGGGAATATATTTTAACGAGACAATATTTTTTTGATCGACAGTAAAAAACAGCGCAAAATTTGTTATACTTCATTCTGCCTTTTTCATACACAAACTGCAGTTTCACGAAAAACTTCGAGCTCATGTTAAACTTTATTATCACAATGCTGTAGAACTTGCTTCAAAATCGTTGTTGAAAATATAAGCATGGTTTAGTGTTACAACTTGTAACTCGTTACCTGCTCCCGTGTGTTACGGAATAAGATTTACCATGGTCATATTGCTAGCTTCTGGATGTCCCAACGAATACCTTCCTCAATATCCAACTCTGTGGTATTTATGATGGTGTCGCCAAGTCGGTTGTCTCTGCTAAGATCCATCCTCTCCCTAGTTACGATGAAAATGCACACGGCCAGCAGTAGTAATCCTCATTATTTTGTAATTTTTGTCTTCTCTTGATTTCTGATAGCATTCTAATAAGGATTTGAAAAAACATGATATCCCTAGTTTCCGATCTACTACGAGTTACACATTAACGATACGAATGCAACTCAGCTCACTACCTGGTTAGTACTTCATACAAAAGTCACTATTTGGTCACCTTTTCTGCTTCTGAAAGTCACTATTTGGTCACTTTTTTCGTCATCGTTGGTCACTAAGTCACTATTTTGAACGGCATTTATCGCTACCAGCCCTGCCCTTCGACGATGGACGGGAATACCTGCCGTGTCCCTAGTACACTGAACTAACTATTCCGCTCTATATGGAGGAGAAGGAACTTTCCAACCGAAAGTACTACCCACCCAGTTTTAGCAGCATCTCCCAATCATCAGTTCAACAATTGATAATACCCTAAAAGTAGGCAATTACCAAGGATTTGAACGCCCTGCATAAGGATTGCGTGATGCATGAAAGAACTGAAATTTGCAATAGTTTAGCGTGGATACTCAAAAGTTACAATAGTAGTGGCAAATTGGTGGAGAGCTTATGGATCGATTGATATATAAATCTTTAAAATCCATTGAAAGATAAAGGACTTATTAATTTGTAACATGTAACATCTTACATGATTTCGTGACGGTCCCCAATTTTGAAATTTTCATTTTACACCCTGTATCCGAGTCTTCCCCTTATGGAACGTATACACACGGTCAAGCAGTTTGACCAACATTGACTCCACCTCTCGTTTATTCAAACATCCATCAAGTTTTACCAACTGCAAAACGAACAATCAATTTATTCGACCAACAATATCACACACGAACGACCGAAGCGCCAACTTGAGCACCAACCATCAAAAAATATATGGGGATTTTTGCAACTTCCCCACAAATGCTCAAACATGTTCGGCGAACCTTGACTCCACCCCCGACAACTCAAACCAAAATCAAACCGTTTTAATTTTTTCCAACCGAGCCGCCAACTGTCAAATTGTTGTTCAAACAACTTCACACACGTTCAAACAAAGCAGCAACCGAAGCGTTTTCTTGGGGCGGAGTCAATGTTTGTCAAACTGCTTGACTGGTGTGTACGTAGCATTATGCAACGTACACACCAGTCAAGCAGTTTGACGAACATTGACTCCGCCCCCAAGAAAACGCTTCGGTTGCTGCTTTGTTTGAGCGTGTGTGAAGTTGTTTGAACAACCATTTGACAGTTGGCGGCTCGGTTGGAAAAAATTAAAACGGTTTGATTTTGGTTTGAGTTGTCGGGGGTGGAGTCAAGGTTCGCCGAACATGTTTGAGCATTTGTAGTGAAGTTGCACAAACCCCCATACATTTTTTGATGGTTGGTGCTCGAGTTGGTGCTTCGGTCGTTCGTGTGTGATATTGTTGGTCGAATAAATTGATTGTTCGTGTAAAACTTTATGGATGTTTGAATAAACGAGAGGTGGAGTCAATGTTGGTCAAACGGCTTGACCGTGTGTACGTTCCATTAGACGTAGTTCACGTAAAAAAAAAACACTTGCCACGGGCGCTACTGCGTCCAAAAATAAACTAGTTGAATATAATTCGTTAAAATGTTTTGAAGAAAATGGTGTGTTGAACCAATAGAGGTAAAAACTAAAAAGGAAGATGGTCGCTGTCGTCACTGGCGAAACATCTTTTGCTGGCGAGGATATGGCACTAAATGTCAACGAAAGAAAAATCAGTACGTTTTTTGACAGATATGTACCCAACATGCTTGGGAATGATAACAAAGGGAACCGCAGCAACAATCGTCCTCTATAGTTTATTGCCTCTATTGTTGGTTGGTTGACTCGCTATACAGCGTTTGCAAGAGCCATAATGTAGAAAATTATTTATGATATTTACCACCTCACTAAGGCAAAACCAAACGATTGAATCGAGAAAGGCATCGTAACTTCTTGGTGGATTAATCTGGGTTTTCAGAATGTTTTGACGGTTTTGGCATGTGCAAAGAATAGCATATCAATGTCATCGTGGTCCGTTTGTTTTTATTTTGAAAATAGTTGACTAGAGTGTCAACAGATGTTGGTTTTTGCTGCCTTTTTTGCACACAGGTTCTGATGGTGACATCAATGAGTTGTCTATGTTCTCGTTTATGCGTCGAATTGCTATTCTTTCCAGTTTTTTTAATGATCTCCTTGTGAGACATCTACGTTTTCTTTGTCATCATCAACTGGATCTGAATTTTCGATGCCGTTTTAGCATATGCTAACAAAGGGCGAAAGAATTGCATCTGATCCCAATACTCCCATTTTTTAGTTGGCTTACAGGCCTGGTCAGATTTTGATTTATTTTGCTACAATAAACGGCCGAAAGTGTCCCTCAGGTTCTTGATTTTTGTCTTCACGCTCTCACCTGAAATTTTTTAAAAAATAACTCGATAAGTTATTGAAATTTATAATTATTTAGTATATGTGTTGCCCAGGATTTCATAATCGACTTATCACTTTTGCATGTATTTGGGATTATAATTGATTGCTGAAAACGATTATTGAACGTCTAATTATTATTGATACAAAAGCTATTTTATCAAACTTACCAATACCGAAGACTACATATAAATAAAAATTATCTGAGAATACACAAGAAGCAAAATCTGACAACTAAATTATTGACAGATACTAAACATGTACACTGAAACCAAATTACTATTGGATAAATATTAAATAACGTAATCCGGAGGAACTTTGATCGCCGGGCTAACATTAAGGTCACTCCTGACAGCCCCGGTCGCCCCCGAAAACGCGAGCACTTTGAATCTTGGATTCTGTCAGAAGTGACCTTAATCAGTTTAACCATTTTCAAGAAATAAATAATTATTTTCTAGAAATAAATAATTATTTTCTACGTACATATTTACATTTGAGTTTTCACAACATTGTAAATTATTTTCTGTTATTACAAGTACTTATTATGAGTCTGGTATCTCAATCTTGACTAAATTTGCTGCCGAATAACATAACTTTCGGGTGAATTTGCATTTATTTTTCGTCAAAATTTGAAAAATAAAATCAATATTATTTTTTTAACTCCCAGCAAGCTGCCAAAAAAGCCCTCAAAACAAGTATAATAACAAAAACCCAGATTAATCCACCTACAGTGAGATTTTGACCCTTCCTTAGTTATAAGGAAATATTTCCAGACTCCAGTATTTAAAATGAGATGAAGCTATGTACTCAACTTCCCACGGCGATTGACCGGGTAGTGAAAAAATAATTGTTAGGCAAGGCATTCGAATATGTTGCACTGTCCAAAACGTAGAATATTTTCATTTCAGAAAGTTGCAAATTTCATTTCATTATCAATAACTGAAGCCCATTTCGAATTTCTATCTCATAAAAAAAGACTTTTGGGCCCTCCTCAGCCGTGCGGTAAGATGCGCGGCTACAAAGCAAGACCATGCTGAGGGTAGCTGGGTTCGATTCCCGGTGCCGGTCTAGACAATTTTCGGTTTGGAAATTGTCTCGACTTCCATGGGCATAAAAGTATCATCGTGCTAGCCTCATGATATACGAATGCAGAAATGGTAACTTGGCTTAGAAACCTCGCACTTAATAACTGTGGAAGTGCTTAATGAACACTAAGCTGCGAAGCGGCAATTTCCTAGTGGGGGATGTAATGCCAATGAGTAAGGGTATGCGATAACACATTTTTTCCTGACGAAACGAAACGAAACGAAATTTGAAATGCTATTGTTAGTTCGGAACGAAACGAAACGAAATTCAGATTTACTTCCGATACTTCGAAACGAAACGAAATTGAGGTCCATTTGATTCGAAATTTTTCGAAACAAAACGAAATTTTAAAAAAATTCCGCGGAATTTTTATTGAATTTTTTTTTGCATTATATACATAATGCAAAAAACTAATAAAAAGAATACGAATAAATAAAATTAATTTTGTTTAATATTGTTAAAGAAAAATAGTGTTACCCAAATTCCATAGGTAGAATCTAGCTTAATTTTACAAAAGGACATAAGTAACAGATCAGTTTTGTACCTGTTTACCATTTTCAAAAGTATGCCTCTTTACCATAAACAACGTAAAAATATTCATCGCTTAATATTTCCAACAGGCCTCAGTAAAAATAAATTAAAGCTGATTTTTTAACTGCAATCAACAGATTTCATATTTATTGGATTTGTTCATCATTTTGAAAAGTATTACAGATTCACCACCCTTCCATTTCAATCGACATCTTGAATAAAGTCTCCAGGCAAATTTCCAACCAAATTCATGAAGATTTATTGAATCTGTGAGACTTTCCAAACAGCTGTTGGTTGCAGTAGTACACACTTAATTTTTTTTACTTGGATGTCAGCAGAATGGTCAACTTTTACCGAGATTCGCACAGCCGTGCACCAGCAAACATGTTTTTTGCCGAGATTTCTGTCAAAATTGCTGGAAATCAGCAAATAATTTACCGAAAATCAGCTAACAAACATCATTTTTGCCGGAATATCAGTTATTTATTTTGCTGGCGCACGGCTATGCGGATTTTTACCGAGCTGCAGAAATAAAAACTAAGTGTGTAAACTCGACTTTTTCTAAATTTTTACTGAGGTCTGATGGAAATATTAAGCGAGCATTTTTTATTTGGTTATGGTGAGGGTAATTTTTCATCCATCATTTTTTCTCGGCCTTTGAAGATAAACGAAAATCGTGACTGCTAGACGAAAACCTTTTTCGTTTAATCACTTCACCTCTCACTCACTTTTTGTGAGAACGATTAGAAAAATTCTATGGTGCGCTGATGGGAGTCGGACCTTAACAATAATAGCTGTGAGATGCTCTTACTCTAGCAACACCATTACGCTTAGGTTACAAACGTCCCGGATTATGCGGGACAGTTCCGGATTCAGCCTACTTGCCTCACATTACCTGGCGCCCCGGAAAACGTTCTCCATTCTATGATGAATCTGTAAAGCCTAGAAATTCAAACCATTGGAAATAGAATGTAAAAAAAACTATAACAGATCTGAATAATTAAGAGAGTGTAGGGAACTTGAACCCAGGGATATGGTGCGGCACGAAACTCTTTGCGTGCAGCACGCGTTGTTGGGAGCAAGCCCGTTCAGAACGAGAGAGGCGAGCAAGTGCGGACCGTGCTCGGGGCTCTCAAAGAGTAGTGCACAGAGCAGCACTCTAACTGCACGCTTAAAATCAATAACACAGAGATGTGTTTGCATCACACAAAACGGACCTAATGCGGAACATCCCCTAGATGAGCGATAGTTACACAGCCACAAAAATAGCTCGTGTAGTTTTATTGAAGCTTGGATTTCAATATTTTCAACAGTATTTGGTTCCTCATGAAACAAGGAATCTGTACAAACGTTTACATGTTGAAAAGGACCGTTATCACGACCGTACGAGGCATTTTTGTACCTGTGTAACTGTCGCTCATCTAGGGGATGTTCCGCATTAGGTCCGTTTTGTGTGATGCAAACACATCTCTGTGTTATTGATTTTAAGCGTGTGCACTTTATCGGTTCTCCTTTCACATGATTTTCAAGATCTAAACGGTGATTATTACACGCTTTGGTATTAGAAAGATGGTTGATCGACGTATTCTTTGTTCAATAATATAAATAAATAATACATTTCATAATTTTTATATCAATTCATATATCTATGGATATATGTGAATTGATTTATAGTATTCATTTACATCGAAAACATTTCAATAAATATAGTTAAACTTTGTTCGCGAGAAAATTGGCGCCAAATCCATTTCGTTCCAAATAACTATCAATCTGTCAAAACTCAAATGGGTCGGCTTCGGAGTAAAATTTTAACCACGATGAGAAAATAACCATCGGAATGTCAAATTTTAACTACAAGTTAAACGAATCGGTGGAATGGTTCACATCCTGATTCGCTATTTCAACATTGATCATTTTGACGGTTACTAAAATGCTACTGTGCGAAAAAAAACATTGAGAAAAAAAATCTACCGTCTATTAAAACACATTTTTTCAGATGAAAGAGATTATTAATTATTTCAAACATACTCAATGGTCAATGTAATTTGATCAAATTATTTTATTTCTACCAATGACACTTCCAAACGCATTTTATGTAGAATGGAAGATATTGTCAACAAATAACAATAACTGTAGCAAACAATCTGCATTTATATATCGCACTGCAGTGATTTTAAAATAGAAAACAAAAATTCCTAAATTACATTTATCTCTGACCGCCTAGATGGATTTTTAATTGCAGTCATTTTTAGATTATTTTCTAAGAAGAAACTGCATAAATAAGTTTCAATTATCTGCAAATACATAACTTTTTAATGTTGTAAAGCAAGCAAACAAAACACAATCCAAAATGATAAGAAAATTATTTTGAGCTTTTTAGTGGAATGTTTTCACCTGTCATAAGACGAGTTTATACAATCCCATTGAATTCCACCACTTAATTGTATCTTGACAGATACGTATTTCGACCTCAAAAGTGTCCCTGTGTGAGTGACCTGTGACCTGTGTCTACGTATCTGTCAAGATACAATTAAGTGGTGGAATTCAATGGGATTGTATAAACTCGTCTTATGACAGGTGACAATCCAAAATATTTATCGTTCATTGCTTGGCGGGCATTTAATATCATTTCAATTTTCTCGATGAATTCCAAATGCACAATGTGCACTACCCGTGCTACCCGAAAGGGTAGTGCAGCCTTTGACTCGCACGCAGCACTGAGAGCCCCAGCACCTTCGGCTCAAATGCTCGCCAAATTTGAGAGACGCGCACCCGAAGGTGGGTGCCGCACGAACATTTTTTGCACCGCTCTGAGTATTTAGACAATCCCTGCTTGAACCTACTGAAATTGAGGGTCTTGAGGGTCTATTGATGTTATAGGATGAAGGTAAGTAGGTGAGTATCCAAACAATTTTCACAATATTAAAAATACACAATCAGTTTTTATTTCTGCAGCTCAGCATAATAAAAAACAGACTTCCGTACAAAAAACGGTTATTTGCTGATTTCCAATAAACTATTTGCTGTGTTTTAGCAATAAAAATAGGCATACGTGTTTGCTGAAAGCTAGGACATGATATGACAATTCAATCGTGTCTGCCTTGTTACTATTCAGTCGGTAGCTCTGATGAGGTGGTCGCCAGTGTAACCAAATTAATTTGGTACAGAACCTTCCATACAATATGTTTCAAAAATCGATGTTTATCTTCCTCGATAGAAACTATCTAAACTCGATAGAAATATCCATTATTTATGTAAGAGAGGCGAAAGTTACAAGCACAAAATCAACAGTTATAAATCTTTTCAGACCTTGAGAACAATGTATAAGCCTTTAGCTATAAAATGTAAACTAATTTTATGCCATCAAACTAGAACGCAGACGTTTACGTTTATTGCTAAATATTAGGGATAGTGCTAGTAATGGACCCCGTGCGTATAATGGACCCCCTGAACAAAAACCAAAAGTTAATGCTGGAATCAACGATTTCCTGCAAATTTTCATTGGATAAAGTTGCTTCACATATCATGGTAGTTGTTTTTGGCGTCCCAATGAAATAAGTCTCAAAATGGTGTTTGTATCATGTGTTTTCCATCAAATTTTCACGATAGGTAATCATCCAATCTTCTTCTATATACATACAAATGAATTTCTGTCTGTCTGAACCTTATAGATTTCGAAACTACTGAACGGATCGGCGTTAAAATTTGTATGCAGAGGTTTTTGGGGCCGGGGAGGTTCCTAAGATGGTTCGAGATCCCTCCCTCTTTTGGAAAGGGGGACTCCCATATAAATGAAACATCAATTTCTTCATAACTCAAGAAGTATTCAGAAAATAAATCAATTTTAGGCGAAACGAAGTTCGTCGGGTCTGCTAGTGTTGAATAAGCATAATGATTATAAAAAATCGATGAAAGACCCGGTGAATTTTCGTATTTTTGTCGTTTGAAATTGCTCCGCATTTTCAACCCATCGGGACAAATAGAAATGCGTGGTGCGGGGCAAGTTGAAACAACGGTTCAAAACGTCACCCTCGCAATTTAAAATGATTTTTTTTCAGAATTCACATTGGTCCGTAAATACATTCGGATAATATAAATTTATAAAAAGGTCCAAGCTTCTGAAAATAAATTTAATAAATTTTCGCCCATCCCGTCATGAATGCAACCCACCTGCAATTTCCACTCAAGAATAGAATTAAAAGGGGTCATGTTCTAACTGCATGGTCTTGTTTTGAGATTCTTAATCTGCTTTTCCTCGTAGTGAGCACTGGCTTTCAAAACATGTAACCATTTTGTTAACTCCACCTTTCACTTCCCTAGTTCCCTATTTCTTCAATCGAGCGGTTTGTGAGAGATATGCTGGTTAATTAATGTGAATTTACGAAGAAGCCACAAACGAATTGATCAAGCGCACAATTCAAGCGAACCAAATAATTAACTATCCTGAAAAGTAATCCGAGTAAATATCAAGATGGACAATACAAGAAGGATTTGATTTTTAAAATTCTAGAACAAAGCCTACTATTTTATCACTTTTCCTTAACAGGAGACAATTTTGAGCTAACGTCTGAAAGATATTCAAAATCATCAGAAGTTTACATCAACCTTTACATGGGACTCTTATGAGTGTCCTGGCAGTACAGTCACCATACCAACCTTGTGCATCTTAGGTTTCACTGAGTACTATATTTTGTTTTTGATACGGCAAAATTGACTAATGTCTGTATATAGCGCAGTGTTTCAACTTGCCCCGATACGTGGGGGAGTTGAAACGATGCATATAAAAATATAATTTTAGTATACTAACTATTTATAGGAAAGTTTGGTAAGGTTGCTAATTTTTTATGTATAATCTTTGCCCCGAACTAGCAAATGCCGCAAACGAACTCAAAATTTATCAAAGAATGATTTTTTTATAGCACTACAAAGTTCAACTTAAAAAAACCCGTTTCAACTTGCCACCTTATAAATCGGCACCTTATAAAGGTACATGTACACCTTATAAAATTTTAAATAGAGTTTGAATGGCTTTACTCAGCGGCGCAGCGAAATTTTTTTACGATATGAAAATTTGAAATATTAAAAATTCATTTCGAAATTCCGCGAAATTCCGTTTAATTTCGTTAAAAGCATGTTTTTTCCGTCGAAATTTTTGAAATTAATCGATACGAAACGAAATAAGAAAATCAGATTTCGGCATACGAGATTCCGCGAAATTCCGCGGAATTTCGTTTCGAATGCCCTAAAACGAAATTTTTCGAAATACCGCATATGCTTACCAATGAAGAAGAAAAAGAAAGAAGACTTTCATCTTTGAAATGGTATGATTTCCGTCTGTATCGAACCTGTATTTCAATAAATATAAGCAGATATTGGAAAGCACTTCCTCTAGGAGTCCAAAATCGAACATTTCGGCATTCGCGGCAAAACTTTCTAAATTTCACGGTCAGCCAATTCAGCAAACCTGAAATTTCGCGGTGACTTATTTTTCGGATAATTCCCATCTTGTAACGACCAGTTTAGGGCAGTGGTTCTCAACCTGGGGTACATGTACCCCCGGGGGTACCTTTGTTGATCCCAGGTGGTACCTCGGACGAACATGCGTAATGGCAGACGTATTACGATTTCAATAAAAAAATATTGGTTAAGTTGTAATAATTGTATAAATTTATATTGCAAGACTTTGTATTGCACATAATATGCATAGCAATCAGTAAATCAAAACAAATCGAATTATGTACACCACAGTTAATACAGTGTATAAAGAGCCCTACAGGTAAGAATTCTGACAAAAATTTTGTCAAGATTCCGTCAAAATCCTAACAGGGATTCCGAAACAATTCCAATAGAATCCTGATGAGGATTCCGATAAAAAGATGGACAGGATTCTAACAGAGTCCGTGTTGGATTTATGAACCAAGCTTGGTCATGATTTCAACAGATTTCTGGTCTAGATTCCGGCAGAAATCCGGTAAGGATTTCGACAAAATCTAGGGCGGGATTTCGACAGAATTCAAGTCATAATTCCGACAGAATCTCAGTCAGGATTCAGGATATTCTGCCGAAATCCCGAGTCCTAGTTAGGACTGTTGGGGTTCTGGCAGAACACAGATTAGAATACCCAGAGAATCCTGATCATGATACAATCCTGATTAGTATTTCGACACAATCCTCGTTAGGATTCCGACAGAGTCCTGAACAGGATTCTGACAGAATTCTGGTCAGGATTCCGATAAAATAATGGATGGAATCTCGGCAGAATACATGTCAGGACTACGACAAAATCCGGATTAGGATTCCAACATAATGTTGATCAGAATTTCTGAAGCATCATGACCAGGAGTCCGTCCAAATCATGGTCGCGATTTCGACAGAATTCCGGTCCGGATTCCGATAGAATCCTGGACAGAATTCCAGTAAGTGGGGATTCCATAAAAAAAAGTCAGGATTCCGACAAAATCCTAGTCAGGATTCTGACAATATCTTGGTCGGGATTCCAACAGAATTCTGAAAGAATCCTGTTTAGGATTCCGACAAAATTTTGTCGGGTTTGGGCATAAACGTGGTCAGAGCTTCAACAGAATCCTAGTCATGATCTCAGAATCCTGGTCCAGAATATAAGAGAATCCTGATCAGAACTCTTATCACTCTCCCAAGAGGCTCAGAAACGTAATTTTAAGATGCTAAAAAGTCTCTTTTCAATAGGTGTTCGAAAGCACTCTTTCAAGATAATCTAATGAGGTGCGCTTATTAAAATAGGGGGTACCTCAATGAATACAAAAACACGAAGGGGTACCTCTCAATAAAAAGGTTGAGAACCGCTGGTTTAGGGGATAACGGTACATTTTCTTTCTTAATCTTGACCAATTCGGCTATGACTTCCTTAAAACGTCTTATTCTCGAGGCTAAATATGCTACAAGATGATCAATGATGGGGAACCCTTTTCTCCGTTCTTCACTGGTCAATTCGACAGAAACTCATCAAGAACTTCAAATGCTTGATTCACTGCGATTTGTAATTTAAGCACAGTTTTTTTTGTACTAATTGACCATAAGTAACATACTAGCAAATGGCACCTGGAAATCGGGGTTTGCCGGGAGAAGATTTGTTTGTTTTAATTTCAAAGCCTACTTTCCATTTCAATGGCCAAAAGCTTACTATCAAGTATACGAACATGATGAGATGAATTATTTATAAATCAATTATATTAAATCCCCTCTAACTTTGTGATATCTCATGACGGACGAATCTCGGTAGCTCTTGCTAAATAGGGACCAAGTCTGTACTGCATTTCACTTACCTCAAGTGTGCATCCGAATGTTCATCAATCATATTTCACACTTAAATTGATCCAATCGCAGCAGAATCTGTAATTGTTACCTAAAATGATACCTCGATATCTTGGTGCAGTGTTCCAATAGTCGCGGTATTTTTTAATACGTGTTCTTATAGTTGCGAATCTCATTGCTTTCACACTACCGCAACTATTGGTGCAAAGCAGTAAAAAATATAAGGTATTTTTGTAAAACTTTACCGATTTTTATGTAATTTCTACTTTATTTTCTGTTATTTCGTTTATTGGCAGGTCAACAAACTGATAGACCATATGGGTTGCTACGATTAATTCGTACAAAGATTGTGTAAAAGCAACACTACTGCAACTATATTTTTATAATTCCCGGATCTGAAAACAGGCGTAACTTTGCAATTGGGTTGTTTAGCAAAGAAAAATATGAGGTTTTTTATAGTTTAACATAAAGAGCATGCTTTTCTGATCTCCAACATATTTTTATTTTGTTTGTAAACCTTTTATTTACATTTTTATACAGCAAACAATAAGCCATTTCAATCGATAGAATGACACTAACATTCATAGAATGACAGTTAGCCCATGCAGCATAAGAACAAATTTTTAGTCCCATATAAATTTAAAATGCAAATTAAAAATAGTTCCGGGGCTCCAAAAATTCTGAAAAATTGGAGTTAGGCTCAGTTTTTTATGCAGAATCAGAATATGTAAAAACATATATACCCCTAAACAACCCAATTGGAACAAAATTCAATCTTTACATCACGACATTGCTGTGATTTGTTCTACTCGATTTTCGAATTTTAAATCGAAAAAAAGTATAATCCGGCTACTGCGCAACGCGACGGCGTGTGCTGCTACGTCAGGGGTCCCGCCTTTCGGGATGCTAATGGTCCCTTTCGCCATCGCGCCCGCTGACACCTCCCTATGATTGTCCCCCTCTGCATGCCGGTATCTGCCCGGCGAGCTCGGAAGGGACCAAAAGTGCGTAACGTGAGCGAATGGACAGACCTGAGATGCCACCGAGATTTATTTATGGTTGACTTGCTGACTATGCGAGTGAACGGAGAACCTGTGTGCCGTGCACCACGAAGGAAGGATGCGAACTGGCGGCGAGTGTGGGTCTACCTGCCGGCATGCTTCGGGGCCGGGCGAGACCAGGGGACCCTAAAGAAATGCAGTGTTTGACATGATGGACGACGACAGACGGGCCTCGCTCGATGCAGTCCGGCCTGAGGGGCGACGATTAGCTGATAAATAGATGTTAGCACTTGCGCTAAATTTGTTCAGTATACCCTGCCTGATGTGTAGCGGGAGGAGAATCCGCAGACCCGCAGCTGCTGGAGCAGCGGAGAAATGCTTCAAGGAAGCTAATTTCTTATTCCGAATCGGTTAGACGTGGCGTGACCAGTGGGGTGTGATGGATTGGATGCGATTTTGAGATTGTAACGGCGTTGCGATGTGGAAACTTTGTTAATGGGGTTAATCTTTATATGAGACATTGGAAATATGTTCATCTCAATTATTGTATGACTATTGAAATTCCATGAAGACGTCTCAAATTGATCTCCAGTTATGATTGACCGTAACCAGGGGCAATACAGTTACTTTTTGAAAAGATTTTCTAGTCTCTTCCACTATTCAATATGAATTTATAAAGCTTAAATCTAGAGTACAAGTTCGTATTTATTCTGTATATTTAGCCTTCTCTGTAAAGCTGTCTGTATTATCTCTTAAATAAACCGACTTTATAAAACCTTCATGCACGGCATAATAAAAGACTATCATCATCTGTCCGTTTATTCTTATATAGGTAGGCATCATATGTTAGTCTCCACGTATATGACAGATTACATAAATCGAATTGAATTTGATTGATAAAGCAATGACACAATCTCGCTATCGAATCTCGTGCCAACCCACCTTGGCATTTGAACCTTTAAAAAACCTACATGTTTTCACCACACATGTGTCGCTTCAAGTCGCTTTCTAATAAACCACAATGACCAGCTCAACCACAAATGTCCGCACCCCTATCGTTCGACATCATTCCTACCAGGTAAAAGTGGATTAGAACAACCACCTCTGATAGGGATGGGTAAATACAAATAATTACATTCCACGACGGGGTTCAACCCCCAACCGACAGCCCACCGTATTCTGGATGAAGAAAGGAAGGTTGTATCATTAATAATATTCGGATAGAATCCATTCCTTCCCAAATCGAGCGGTTGTTTGCCGGTTGGTGCGTGGAAGGCGATGATGATGGTGGCTTATCCCTCCGCCTGCAGCGATAAAAGTATATCCGATGGTTCCATTCTAACCATGGAACTGGTAACATCTGACAGGCGGCCCACGCGTAAATCCCTGGCGTCACGAGCAGGAATCTCTAATGGAGCATGCATTTAATTATCTGCGGTACAAAAGGTATGAACGGGACCGTGACGAAATTTATTTCCTTGTACACAGTTTTGAGGTGAGCAAAACACATGCCACGGTGCCACATGTTCTGTCAGATCTCGACAGGGAATCGAATTTGTTCGATGTCAAGTGCAGTAGTTCCCATCAACATAATTTGCTCGAATGCACGGACTTGATGGAAATATATTGCAACGCGACGCAAAGTGAGTTGGCGTGAGGCATATTTCTTGAAAGATGAAGTCATTTATCCAATAAGTAACCGCCGGGAATGGTAGCAGCATATCGTAGATGCAGGGTCACAGGTCAGCTCGGTAGACCGGGACCTGAACCGAACCGGGATCAGTCTCGTCGAAGCCGACGACGCCGTGGACTTCCAACTGTGAGCAAATTTTATTGGCTACATGTTTCTCTACCGTTGCGCGATGTTCTGCGACCATATTTTGTATCAGCGGCGGCGTTGCAAATATGAAAAGTGTGCGGTCTTTATGGCGTTTAACATAAGGTTCTTGTACTGCAAATAAAGCTCAGCTTTAACTGAGGCGGGAAAAAGAGTAAGATGATGTGATAAGCTGTGGGCGCCTTCCGGTAAAAGCCAACCAGGGTCAGAGCGGTTGCTAGCGATGAAAAATGGTTAAATTTGGAGTGCAATTGATTTTCAATTGATAACAGAGTCAAACCGCACTGAATAAAATAGGAGATCAGAGAAAGTTTTGCCATGTATAAGGGCAAAGTTCATCTCTATAGTAATGGAATAAATAAGGTTTATTAAGGTGCTTTTATTGAAGTTTTGCAGAAAGTGTTATATTTGAGTGGTATGAAATCTTAGAATAGTCAACGTCAATATTTGTGTCATTCAATGTTGTTATTGAATTGTAAGAATCATGACAATTCATTTTATTCGTATTATGAAACATGATTTAACTGCATATCTGATGATGACGTTACTGGAAGAACATTATGCATTGTTCGCGTCACAGTTTGTTTATAACATATCGTCGTCTTTCGCGCCATGTCAGAGCATGTGTCGTTTGCCATGTCTTGACGTCTACTCGAGAATCGGATCGTATGAAAGGATCGTGATGAAATGTCGTTGAAATTCCGCTGTCTAATGAAGCGTGCAACCCCGTTGGTTGCTCGACGAAGAAGGAGGTAAAGTCAAGGCTAATCGTCACCAATCGGTGATGACCACGTAACGAGTTTTATTCATCCCAGTCAGAGTTACGATTTTGACGTAGGACTACGTCTGTGTTTTCTATATTGGGGTACACTTTACGATTGTGAAAATCGGGGACCGTCACGAAAATATGATAGACTTGAAACTTTAATATCTAAGCCGTTTCTCGATGGATTTTAATTTTTTTTTGACCATTCGATCAGGGATGAGTCAACGCTTCTTCGTATTTATTTGAAAATACTGATTTTTAACTATTTATTATCGATAATTGATAAAATGTTTAGAAATAGGTCAACCAACCAATCACGTACATGCATCACTAGCACAGACATCAAAAATCAATCACTTGCGGGTTTGGATCTAATCCTCAGTTTGAACAGGATTTTATGCAGAGCGGACGCATCAAAGCGATCGCAGCGGAGTGGACACAGCATCACGGAGGCGCTAATAACATTTTCTAAGCAAATCCATCGCATTGGTGGTGGTGCTCGATGTGTTGCTGCAGATCATTCAACCTCAACGAACCAGAATTTCATATAAAGAAAGGGTTGAGCATAAAAATAGCACTGTGGCGATCCCGCACCGCCAGTGCCTATGCAGAAAATTTATTACAAATTGTGGTGTCAGTTAGTTGGACAGGAACATTGGGAAAAGAAAATTGGTTCTTCTCAGGACCAACATTTTATGAAAAAAATGAGTTAATTGCGAAAATGGACTGTTTCGGTGGGATTGGGTTTGGCGTGGTAGCTTGGTTGCTGTTAGTGATTCCATCCATTAAAATTCACTAAATCATCTCACTATTCAACTTCTTGATTCAGTTGGCCTCCGAACAGTTTGCTCAATGTTAATAAAATGACACAAATTATTATGGCAAATTATACCATCAATTTCGAATAGCTACGTAGTCCTACGTCACCTTTGCGTACAACCCGATTGGGCTGCACCTTTGAGTTTTTTAGGGGCAAAATCATGCTGAAAACACTAAATCGATTTGAAGCACACCCAAATTTCAATTGTGAATACCAGCTGACCGGTCGATTTCAAAATACTTTTTGAAATTTGAACAGATCTAACGTACACTGATGGGTCACTTTGTAACAATAATTGGTCACTCCATTTTGCATAAAAGTTATATTGAAATGACTCATATTAGTGTGTGACTCACGGTTGTGGGGTTAGTGTACCTTTAAGAAATGATTCAGAGAACATTCAATTTGTGATATCAATATTAACTATTGCCAAGGTCATTAAGATTGGATTCTTATTTTTAACGTCGCGTTCACTGATACGATTGGCTCAATCAAATGTGCGAAATGGAAAATATCGAAGTCCCAATTTAAAATCATCACATGTCGGCGATATGCAATCGCAAAATGGTAATTATATCAATTAGGCTTTAAGTAGATAATGCTTGCAATTATTCTTGGCTATATTTTTTCATGCAGATCAAAAACAATACCTATTACTGGGAATGCCAAGAGCGCTGCCATAATGCTTATGAGCATAAAAAATGCCCAGCCAGAGCAAGGACACAATGGTATATGGGCAACATAAGGTTCTGGGACTCACAGAACATAACCATCCACCGAATCCCGCCTGCAGTCAAATCACTAATAAGAGCCCAATTGAAAAGGCCATCGGAAACAGATTCAGAAGGAGCGTCAATATTGATCCAAAGATCATTGGCAGATTATCCATCGGATGTTCAGGTACAAATCTCCAATGCGTCGGTTCCGGTATCATTGGACGGTTTTGTGATTCCGGAAGCATTCTAAAAGGTAAGGGTATGCGATAACACACTTTTTCTTAACGAAACGAAACGAAACGAAATTTAAAATGTCTATGTTGATTCGAAACGAAACGAATCGAAATATAGATTTACTTTCGAGACTTCGAAACGATACGAAATCAGGGTTCATTTAAATCGAAATTTTTCGAAACGAAACGAA
This sequence comes from Armigeres subalbatus, assembly GCF_024139115.2. Classification (NCBI taxonomy): domain Eukaryota; kingdom Metazoa; phylum Arthropoda; class Insecta; order Diptera; family Culicidae; genus Armigeres; species Armigeres subalbatus. The sequence goes on along the minus strand of NC_085140.1, from coordinate 411,423,970 downwards.
ATTTTTTTTTCCGCGGAATTTTTATTAAATTGGTTTTACATTTTGTACGGAATTTCGATTTCACTTTTCAAAGTCTTTGCGACCAATAGAGTTATAATAAGAGAAGAAGTAGTCTGTGATAAATCGCCTCGTTCATATACCATTGGCGATTAGGCAAGGCTTTCAAAGCAACACATCGTGGAGCGTATGCTCCCGAATCTGACCAATCAGTTCAGTTTTATATTAGTAAGTATATAAAAATATAGAAATGGTGTGAATTTACGTTGCAAATTTCGTTAAAAACCTTATTTCACTTAGGAATTAATTATGATGCTTCAGGAGATACTCCGCCGTGCGTATACGCAGATAGAGAATTGGTAATAGCATACATTTGTCACTAGAAGAATCCTCAGATGTTTAAAATGCACAAAAATATGTATTTAAGATTTTTTTTTATTCATGTGTTTATTTGGTAGGCACTTTGTGTTCTTGACCGCTACTGTGCCGTGATCTACTGTGGTACTCTGCTGTACAGAGTCCACACAGAATCTATTTTTAGATGAACATAATTCGTTATTGTTGTCGTTGCCAGTCCATATCATCGTGAGTCCATTGTGTTCATTTGTCCATGTGGTGAATCCAGTGATCGTTGCTTTGTTCGGTTGCCATTAATCGAAGTAGGTACGTTGGAGGAATGCCTCCTAGAAGAACAGATTTGTCAGTCGTCATTACCCAAGTAACCACTAAGCCATAACAGACGGCATTAATTTGTTGCCAAGTGCTGCTTAAAAGCCACTTTTGGCGAAATATTCAACCGATGTACTGCCTGCCCCCACTTCTTCAACCACGTCAATGTATGAATACAAAACATATTTGACAGTGGGTAATACCCGCTAGTGAAAAAAACAAACCGATGAAAAGGATTTTTTTGTTTTGTCTTTTTCTTTTCAAATGCCAAAAAAAGCTATTTTTCTATGCTTCGTTTCTTTCCCCCATTCGGTAATCTCCAGTTTGTTTACTGTACGTACACCTATTCTATCATGTGTATCAAGTTGTTTTTTTTTTGCAAAGCAGTCCAGACTCGAACTTCGTGTGTATGTCTTCGTTGGTTTTAGTTTTCCGGTGCCTTATACAACAGCTCCATCTTCCCGCTGCGACTAAAGGTTACTGATAGCGGTATTTAAACAGAAGTGCTGACTACCAAGTAAGTTACTTTTAATCAACAAACTTCTTGATTATTGATTTCAATTTGAAATATGTTTCTCCCCAGGAAGCCATGTCGAATAAAACGATCCCGAAAACCGTTGCAGTTGCAGAAATAATGCATGCCATACAACAAAGAAGACCCATCGATGGATTCAGTCATCCGGAAACTATGAATGCGCCTTCGCAAACGGATGAGTCTGCGAAGGAAAACGACAACTTGACTACCAAAGTTAACAAATGCTTGGTATTATTATCGCACGTTAACACAAAGCTGGATGCTATGGCTGCCATGCAATGCGAACAACAAAAATCAAATTCAACATCCGAAGTAAAGCTTGCAAAAATCCGATTGCAGCCTATTAAAAGTTTGGCAGATCTTGAAGCTCTGGAGGACAGATGTCGTGATGACGATTTTGTGAAAACAACAGTGGCATCAATAGGGAAAATCCATGGTCGTCACCGCTTTACCAGCCAAGGAGCTACAGCAAGCCTTCAAATCGTGGACCATTTCTTCTCTCGCGATTTTTTGATGAAATGCTCATGGACAGGAATCAGTCGCACTTCTGAAGGTGCACCAAACAACGGAAAAATCCCTTTCATGAAATATGAAAGAATGATCAACCTGTTTCATCAAACAGTGTTACATTCGGACGCCAACTACACTTTAACCGATTGTAAAAACTTCTTACACCGGTGTTTGAAAAATACTAAGCAGAGATTCGAAGAAGTAGCCGGCACCAGAAAACCCGTTTCGCGGAAGCGGAAGCGATTGACAAAACGAACGGAGAAACCTGAGGATGAAGAGGGGCACTCTAGCGGAGACATCAAGACCGAAAACATTGAGGTAATGGACGATGGAAACCCGCCAGATGAAGCAACCGGTAGTACATCATGGCAGATCGAGTTTTTGGAGACGGATGAGGAATGTGTTTAAACTATGTAATCTGAATGCAGTATAATGTTTTAAGTGTTGAATTAGTCTTCAGCTTTTGACGAGAAGTTGTTTTTTTTAAGTTTTAATGAAATGTTTTTCTAAATAAAACCGAATTTGTTTTTTTACAAAATCTGTTTATTTCTACGTATATAGTACAGCAGTTCCGATTCTATATGGAATTATCAACAGGTAATGTATGTTGTAGTGGTATGAATACTGTTTCTTCGTTGATTTGTACGCCGACTAGTTTACAAAAGATTAGGTGAAATGGATAAACTATACGTTCTTTGAAATCATTATCTGAAGTTGTTCTGTAGACGTAGAAGACATCTGAAGAAAATGGTTTTTGTACATGAGATTCAAATCGTTTAAGTTCTGAACCAACAACCCCTCTTTCATTAACAAAACTCATAGCAACAATCCTTTTTTCGGTCGATAAGAACCATTTGTCTTCAAAACTGTTTGTCAATGTGAATTCTTCTTGCAATATATGCAACACGTGAAATTTCTGTCATTGCGTTTTACAAATTGTTTCATAATGGGATATGATTGATCCAATTGACTATCACACTGATGGTACTGGTTTTTCTCAGAAATTCTGTTAATTATTTGATTTAGTGATAACCGACCAGAACGGACCATTTTTTTGATTTCATACAAGAAATTTTCGAAGGTATAAGAGGTGATTGTTGATAATGGATCAAATCTGTCAACTTCCCGTACAACATTAGTAAGATTATGTGTGTTATTTGAAATATTTTGGAAACATGTGTCATAGTTTTCAATACATAAGTCTAGACGGTTTTGAGTAACAGGAAGATATTTTTTGTAATGACCACTTGATCAAATCGTTACGGCGTAGAACAAATTAATGAAATTTTCATACTGTTCGTTATCAACAAAATGTTTCAGAAGCGCAATTCCAATGTAGTTTAAAAATGATGCACATTCTGATGCCTTCCAATGACACAGAAAATGCAATCCACGAACTTTTCTATGAATTTCACAAGGCAATCTGATTTTGTTTAGGATCTTATTGATGTTTTCAACAGTCGGGTTTGACCACTTTGCGTGGTACGCTTGTCCGTCTCTATAAATAGTTAGCATTTTTTTAGTTATACCTAAATGTAGTAAATGCAACGAGTCAGATACTATTATATCCTCAATCATGTCAATAGGTAGACGGAGCAAAGGAGACTCAACAAAAATCTTTTTTAGTTTTCCACTTTCTCGGATTTTATATATTTGATGGTGATCGCCATAGGACCGGTTACGATATCCTTCATCGGTTCGTTTTGGAGCATCACCTACTGGAAACACGTTCACGCGCAACTCTTTGGAATGTTTGCCAACGGTTGTGCACTTTAAGCACCCGTGAAACGAGTTGAAGTTCACAGATCCTGTGCGTAAAAAAATAAATAAATTTACGTATAGATTATTGAAATTTATCAATACCTTTTATAAATGTCCTTGCTGGTGAGTCACAAATAAATGCTCGTATTTTGACCGATAGCAAATTATTATTGATACATATTCCTGATTTCAAAATAGGTCCAGTTTCGTCCACGAAAGGTTTCAAAAATTCTTCGACAAATTTAGGTTTGCATTTTCCATGAAAAATACCAATAATCATTGGCGGTTCGGTTCCATTTTTGTAGAGCGGAAGACCATCAATATTTATATTTATTGAAATACATTGTGGGTGTGTAACATCTGAAAATACTCGGCGAAGACAGATATCTATAAAATATTTAGGAAAATTATTTAGGAAGTCTTAAGCATCGTGAAGAAATAATTTACCTAGCCCCTGATGCCAGTACTGACCACCTGAGATGTTTATCAAATCTGGTAGTTTACGAGGGGTTCCAAGTAGTCTTCTTGGGTCTGTAGGAAGAGTGCGATCCATTTTGCTAAGGCGGTTTAGCAGAGGTTTTAACGCATTATGTGGTATTTTGTGGTTAAGACTCCAAGTTTGTAAAAATGACGCTAAGCTCTGAGAATCGTCCTCCTTTGAATCAGATGCTTCTGCCGGACTGTAATAGGAAGATTCTTCAAAGGCATCTGCATCAGTGTCGGAATTTGTATCGTTATTATCTGTCGGTTCAGCTTCATTCCAGTGATCTCCGGGGTTGTCGGACATTTCTGAATTGGGTTTTCGCATATATATCAAAGTATCACTTTCAAAACTGTTACTAGTCGATGGCACACAGTCATTATTTGGATGATAATTATCATATTCCACTAAGTTTCGTCTGTATCTTCCGCTTCTTAGGAATTTTTGCCAAATATCAGCACCATCCATTCTGAGTCTTTTTAATATTTATCTTTTTTTATTTTTGGTTGAGGAAACGTCAATCACATAAGGTTCGATAGCTCTACGAAACTGTAATATATGCTCATATACGGTTAGTTTTAAAGCTTAATGGTTTTAAATTTTATAGAGTATAGAAGCATTTTGATAGCTTATATGCTGCTTATAGGCATTGAAATGTCGATATATGGTAAATTTAATGCTTATGACAGTGCTTAATGGTTACTTGGGTAGGCAGCCGTGTCGATGAGGCGCGTTCCCCAAAACGCCACCGTACGGACTGCACTTCTGGCGACTGGCAAGGGTTTGGTGGAGGGGCTGGGAATCGAACCCATGACCATTCGCTTATGAGGCGAACGTGTAGCCAACTACGCTACGGGACCCCCTATGTATTTAAGATTGTATTTCACAAATGTAACCGCAAAGTTTTTACGCCAGCAGTTTGCCAGATATGAAATAATTTTTCCCTTCTCTTACAAAAAGTTGTATCAAAAGGCTATCATTCTTCCCAAATTCAAACTTTTTATAGGAGACTCGGCCCATAGTTTGTGCATATTATCAGGAATGCAAAAATTGGTGCCAAATTTTCATCATCAACTGATTTCAATTAAGTGCAAGAAACAGCTGTTATGGTCAGTATGAGCTGAAAGCAATCATGAGTAAAGAACTCAGCAATTTTTAAGATCATCCAATCCGTTCTTAATTTTTGTTTTTTGCTAATTACATGCAAATATCTAGAAATTCCCACAACTTTGCAATGTTCATATTGTGCAAATAGTCAAAGAAGAGCTTAGCTTGGTTAACTATCGTAGTTGCTAATCATTATTGGTCGAGAAACAGCAAATATGCACAGCTCACCAATTGTTTATACTCAATATTTTTCTACACGGTTCTTCTTCTTCTTCTTCTTCTTATTGGCATTACATCCCCACACTGGGACAGAGCCGCCTCGCAGCTTAGTGTTCATTAAGCACTTCCTAAGTTATTAACTGCGAGGTTTCTAAGCCAGGTTAACATTTTTGCATTCGTATATCATGAGGCTAATACGATGATACTTTTATGCCCAGGAAAGTCGAGACAATTTCCAATCCGAAAATCGCCTGGACCGGCACCGGAAATTCTACAGGTTGGAATCCTTTAATTCCTTGGTTAACCTAAACTTTCCAGCTATTTAAATACCACCTGAATTTTCTTTGATTTTTTGTGAATTTTTTCATAGTGTTAACTCATAGTTTCATTGACGCTAGAGGTCGTAATCGTGTAAAAACCAATCGTGTTAAAAAAGAACTGGGTGTAATCTACTCTGGATAAAAAAAGTTATTCACTTGCTTCGGAGTTTCCAATTCATGACCAATAATGATGCCGGTCATGTGTTTACAGTCAATTTTTCCTTTAGGTCCTTCTTAACTCTTAAAGTCTTAAGCGGTGCTTACCCATGTCCTTAAACCTGGTTTGAGGAATAAGTGGAGGTGAAGAAATCGGTATTATCAAAAGGCACTGAAAAAAGACTTCAAAGGGGCCCTTGCAATCCACGACACGACTTTGCATCTTTGACAAAGTTATACTGATATGATTCATATTTGGTTACATTTACACAAATAGGATAGAATAGTTAAAGATACTTTTCGTTTTCTTTTAGATAATTCTAACAAAATACTGAAGACGTTTTGAAGAAGAAAACTAAATACGTACTTGTCGACTCAGAACGGGGTTATGTAGTAAGCATTTCAAAACAGCCATGCGAGCAAAGGCGTAGGTCTGCCAATCCGGAGATAGCGAGTTCGATTCTCGGTCTGGTCAAGGATGTTTTCGGATTGGAAACATTCTCGACACCCTGAGCATAGTGTATCCATTGTCTTGCCACACAAGATACATACTCATGCAAAGGCAGAGGCAGACATAGAAAAGTTTTCAATTAATAACTGAGGAAGTGCTAATATAATACTATGTTGAAAAGCAGATCAAGTTCCAGTTCGAATATAGAACCATTAAAGAAGAAGAAGCAAGCGTTAATAGAAAAATTTATATAACATAAAGTTTTGAAAATAGTTTTATGATTCAGTTCAGCGGCGCAGCCAAAATTTTTGATAATGTAAAGTGTGGTTTAAATTTAAATTCGTTTCGAAATTCCGCGGAATTCCGTTAAATTTCGTGAGAAGCTAGTTTTTTCTAGCGAAATTTTTGTAATTTCACGAAACGAAACGAAATGAAGAAATCAGATTTCGCCATGCTCAAATTCCGCGAAATTCCGCGGAATTTCGTTTCGAACCACCTGAAACGAAATTTTTCGAAATACCGCATATGCTTACTAAAAGGACGACAGTGGCAACCGAATACTGATTGCTGATGTGCGACGCCTAAGAGAGGCGAAATATTGGATAACGGACGGTACGTTTGCTACAGCACCATGTTTGGTCCGGCCACTCGTTTTTTTTCCATGAGAGTATCGGGCCAACGCATCAGCAGACCGTTCCGCTAGTTTTTATTTTGATGACTTCCAAGTCTGGACTGTGGTATCGAAATGTATGGGAATAAATCATTGCAGCATCAGATATGTTGTGGTATAAATTCTTTACAGAGCATTTTTCCCCAAAAAGATAACGGATAACATAAAATTTCCCATTCTTTACACTTTAGGCCATTATTTAAACATATACAATCATAAATACTTTATTTCACATTACTGATTTCATGAGAACACTAAATTTCCTAATCTTTACATCATTAGAATTTCTTTTACGCAGTCATTCGAATGACTCATTTTAATACTTTTGGAACGCACTGAAAATATTCCATTCTTACACTACTGATATTAAAATTAAGACATCAAATCTACAAACTTAGAATTTTTTTGTAAATTTACGTTTATTTTGATGCACATATCTGGAGCATCAAAATACATCTAAAATTAAGTTAGCTGTTAAATTTACATCACTTTAAAATTCAATTGAGATCGTTGAATTTCACACGTTCAATATGACACACACGTGTAAAATTAAATGAATGTAAAAATCAATAGACGACGACCTTTGAATCCCTTTTCCCCAAATTCAATCAAACTTTGAATTAAATAAAATTTCGTTTCATCATTCATTTTTTTATTTTTCGCACAATAAAAATCATAAATCTAAAACTTATATTCATTATATCTATCCGTTCGATATGGTATGGAGTGATCCGGTAAACTGTTGCATATGCATAAATGTCTGATTGGTAGACATTCGCGGAGCTTTCTTAAGCTGAAATTGAGAGCCGCGCCAGGTCAAACAAATTGGCTGCAAAATAAGCAATGGATGACTTTTGAGACATGAAATAATATTCACCAAAATTAATCTTACCATCCCCAGTTGCTCTGCTGTTTAGGTTAAACTTGTTCACCAACAAGCAGTTACAGCACACAGTACAGGTACTACTTTACTTATCTCACAATATATTGACGACGAGTTGACGAGATGACGAGTTCTTCCTCCATGTTGCTTTGATATTTTAAAGTACATGGGTTGAAATTTACACGATCGTGTAAAAATAAAGTTTTGTTGATGGAAAAATAAATGCATTTTGATTTACATCGATTGAAAAATGAGCAATGAGCCGTGTAATTTTATATCTTTTTCAATGCTCTAAATATGTGCATCGATTTCGATGGAAATTTCAATCAAATAACAAATTCAAGTGCTGTGTTATTACAGCTTGTTCTGTTTACATGCCGTTGAAATTTAATATTTTTTTTCTGTGTATCATTCTTATAATGCCATGAACTGGAATCCTTCAAGTTTTAAACTACTAATTAAATAATACTGGTTGTTCATCGATAATGAATTGAAACTATTTACTGAATTTCCAGATGCTTGATATCGAATTGGAAACAAGTTATATCATAACGAGAAGGCTCTGATAATCTCAGTCCAAGCTGAGTTCCCACCTGCCAAGCATTCTGGTTGTTTTATTCACTTAAGTCAAAACCTCTGAAATTTGTTCAACTACATTGAAAGATTTTTGTCAAGATCTAGCAGTACTTAGCACCTTCAAAAGGGTCCAAGCTTTGGCCTTCGTACCACCTGACGACGTTATTTAAGCTTTTGAGAGTGTGAAAGTGAAACAGGAAAGAGAAAGCACCGGAGAAAATAATACCATTCCTTGGTTACGTTGAGCAAACATACGTTTTTGAACTAAGCGAAGAGAGAAGTTAAAATTTTACCTCTTTTCCCACCCTCCTTCTGGTTGGTTCATGCTAACGTTCTGGATAATGTTTCACGGACTAGCAACCAAGCTGAGAGTTGGCGTAGTCGCTGGACTAAGATTGTCGGTGCAAAACATGTTGGCGTCATACGAATTCTAGGAGAAATAAAACGAGAAATCGAGTACTCTGCAGGAGGGATATCCAGAATACTGGCAGGTACGTCGACCAACCAAAGAAAACACGAAGATGTTACTAGGGAAGCTCGGATTTTTAAAATAGTTGAAAACTACAGACAAAACTACATTGAAAGATTGCCAAGAATATAGGTCCTGGATGCTATTAGTGCTTATCCTGGCTCAAAACGCTGAAGCGACCACCTAATGTTGAAAATAAAGTTCGTTTTAATAACATTCAAGTTTTGACTATTTTTTGTGATAAGGAACGTGACCGAGTTTACAAATTTACGAACTAAAAGTGAGTACTTGTGGTGGCCATTTTATGACAAACATCCATTACGTCCATTATGCCCGTTGTCCGTTATGTCTAACGGACTTATACCTAACGTACTTAAGACTAAGGTGGAATACTCGGAGAACTCTCAGCGCCGGACACCTCCCAATACCGGACACTTCTCAAAACGACACTTGCAGAGGTCCCTCCATCATCTTATGTAGTACAAAAGAAAGCTATTAAAAGTCATTTTCCTGCATGGAATATCAAATCCTCATAACAACACTTTGTACAATATATGAAACTGAACAAAAATGCCTTACTTTAGATGGTTTGAATCAACAGTAATAAAATCAATCAAATACATTCTGATTATGAGGAGATGGTCAATATTAGCCATATTCTAAATAACGATCATAATTTGTTATATTGAAACTGTGGTGCAAAATCAATTTCTGTATCCTATAGCTGTCATTCGGGTCCGGACAGTGAGATTTTCCATGTGGTCAAATAGTCATTATTTACACCTGCTTTGTTAGACTTAGTTTAATTAGTTATGCTGTAGGGTCATGGGTTCGAGTCCCATCGAAGGGAAAATGGTTACCTCCAATACATTTTCCAAATCAATATCTTCCACATAATGTAACATTGTAAATTAACGTCCCAGTCGGGTGGTTTAATCCCCTCCCCGGAAATAGGCAATTAACTTTGATTGAACTAATTCTATTGTTTCTTCTTGCTAAGGTATCAGAAAGCCACAGAAATAAGCCAAAACAAAAAATGAAGATGTCATTGAAAAAATTGGGAATTTGGAGTAGGATGGAAAAATTTATCTGCAGAGTCGAATAAGCTCTACTGATACATTAAATCCACAACTTTAAGCAGATGAAATATATTACTATTCTAAATGATATCTTTACTCATGTAACAGGAGCTTGGTTATATTTGAACATGATGAAATAGTGTCCGGTACTTGGGGACACTTTTCTAAACCGTGAAATTTTCAATTTTACAAGTCAACATAATCCTGATAATTAGAGAGTTTTTCGTTGCATGGCTTATGTATCCGGAACTGGGGGCACGGCAAATGCTGGGTAAAGCGTACCATTGGTACTTCGCGTACCTGAAGGAATAAAATAGACCCCATTTTGCGGTCCTTAGTCTCTTACCCAGCAACTCCTATCCCTACCTCCTCGTGGCGCTGGCCGGGATACGAGCAACTTTAGGGAAGATCGGGTAACCAACCCCGGTGGGAACTATGGTCGTATGCTGACAGGGAAGGGGGGATTTGCTCCTCTCCGGAGGTGCAAATCTGATCGAGCGTCTGTTCTCCATGTTAGGGGCGGCTGATCATCGTCCGAGTGCCAGCGAGGGACTCTAAACTAAACTGTGCACACCATGTTGCATCTTTTCAGCATCGAGAAGACAGCCCCACGATGTAGGTAACGCAACCCTGGTAAGGTAGCCTACCAAAGATTCTACAGTTACCAAGAAAGGCAAAAGTAAAGCAAACGAATTGATTCAATGGCAACAGACCCGGCAACAAATAAAGGACGATTGGAAAGTCGGATCTTGGAACATGAGAACTTTGAATGGAACCACACGTGTTGGGCTCGTGAGCTGCAGAAGGTCGGCGTGAGTGTGGTAGCAATCCAGGAAATACGGTGGCCCAGAACAGGAGAACAGGAGAACGTGAATTCCGGGCGGTGGATCCCGTCGCGAACACTTCATTCAAGTACCACATCTACTATAGCGGCGGTGACAGAGCAGAACGAGGAGTAGGCTTCATGGTGATCGGGAAGCAGATGAAGCGTCTTATCCGGTGGAAGCCGATAAGCGACCGCATTTGCGTATTTTAATTCTAAATTCTTCAATTTTTAATTCTTCAACTATAGCCTGATCTATGCCCCAACGAACGATAAGCCTGATAACGTGAAGGATGAGTTCCATAAAAGCGTTGATAAGCCTGCGGAGAGTGCCCAACACATGATGTCAAGATTGTCATCGGGGATGCAAATACGCAGATCGGAAAAGAAAGTTTCTCTCGCCCTGTTATTGGTACGGAAAGCCTTCATTCCGCTACCAAGGATAATGGTCTGCGACTTGTAACCTTTGCTGCTGCTAGTAGGATGGCAATAAGGCAGTACCTACTTTGCACGTAAGAATATCCGCAAACACACCTGGTAACATCCGAGTGGAGACACTTGCTGGTCGACGGACGACATTTCTCGGATGTTATAGATGTAAGGTCCTTCAGAGATCCGAACATCGACTCGGATTACTATCTTGTAGTTGCACAAATTCGGGCGCGACTTTCCAGCATCACGAATTCACGAAACAACAGAACGATGCGTTTCAATATCCAACGCTTGTCAGATGAAGGAGTTGCTGAACAGTACCACAGTACCAGTACAGAAGCTGGACGAGCGGATAGGAGCTGCCACCGGATCTGGTGACGTCAACAGATTGTGGGAAAATATCCACGAAGCTGTGACTACAACAGCGCAGGAAGTGTTAGGCACTGCACAGCGACGCCAACAAAATGGTTGGTTTGATGGGTTAATGTTTGGAGGAGTGCCTTCGAGTGACGGATGAGAAAAATGTCGCTAGGAGTCGAATGCTAGTGGCTCGTACCCGTTCCAACAGAGAGCGGTACAGTGTAACAAGGGCAGAAGAGAAACGAATCCACCGCAGAAAAAAAGGCAACACGAAGAGAGTGTGATAGTTGTGGAACCACCAACGCTGGACGAGGTTAAGAAGGCTCTAAACGAGCTGAAAAACAGTAAAGCTGCTAAGAAGGACGAGATCCCGGTCGAACGAAACACAGACGGCTGCATCAATCAATCCACCATATTATCCAGAAAATATGGGATGATGAAGAACTGCCTGCCGGCTGGTTGGATGGCCTCATATGCCCAATCTATGAGAAAGGGCACAGACTAGAGTGTGCCGTTTACAGAGGGATCACCCTTCTGAGCTCGGCGTACAAAAACCTGTCGCGTATCCTGTTTAACAGACTGAGTCCGCTTGAGGAGTCCTTCGTTGGTGAATACCAGGCAGGTTTTCGTGATGCCGATCAACGACTGATAAGATGTTTAGCCTGCGAATGATCCTTGATAAGTTCCGGGAGTACAACTTGCAGACTCACCATCTGTTCATTGATTTCAAAGCAGCGTACGATTCAGTGAAGAGAAATGAGCTGTGGCAGATAATGTCCGAACATGGTTTTCCGGCGAAACTGATAAGACTGATACATGCAACGCTGGGTGGCTCGAAAGCAAGTATTCGGATTGCAGACGAAGTGTCGATCTCGTTTGTGACCTAAGACGGATTGAAGCAGGGTGATGCACTTTCGAATTTATTGTTCAACATTGCACTCGAAGGCGCTATTAGGAGATCTGGCGTGCAGAGGAACGGCACTATCATCACACGCTCGCATATGCTCCTGGGCTTTGCGGACGACATCGACTTCATTGGGATCGATCGCAGAGCAGCAGTGGAGGCTCTTGTCCCACTGAAGAGGGAGACAGTGAGGATAGGCCTAACCATTAACTCTACCAAGTCAAAGTACATGGTGGCAGGTAGATATAGGGGAAGACCTAGTGGTGTTGGTGCAGAGCGCTTGATGGGGATGTGTTTGAAGTTGTTGAAGAATTTGTTTACCTGGGAACGCTCGTGACATGTGACAATGACGTTTCCCGTGAAGTGAAAAGACGTATTGCTGCTGCGAATAGGGGCTATTACGGATTACGCAACCAGGTCCCGCAACATGCAGACGGAAACGAAATTTGCTCTATACAAAACTCTGATTCTACCAGTGGTCCCTTATAGACATGAAGCATGGACATTAAAAGAGGCGGACCGGAGAGCTTTCGGGGCTTTCGAGCGAAAAGTGCTGCGTACTATACTCGGAGGGAAACTAGAAAATGGTATGTGGCGCAGACGCATGAATAAATTATACAAAGATGAAAATGTTGTGAATCGTATAAAATACGGCAGACTTCACTGGGCTGGTTACTGGGCTGGGCAGGTGCGAATGTCGGAAGAAAGTATAGCGAAAATAATATTCAACAGAGAACCAGATAGGGGCCGGCGACTTCGTGGAAGGTCACGAACACGCTGACTGCACGGGGTGGAATCGGACCTTGGGACCCAGAACGTTCGGGGAAACTGGAGGAATATCGCCCAAGACCGACGATTATGGAGCTCTACAATACGCCTGGCATAGGTGTATCGACTCTGTAGCCAACCAGATATCCAGGTAGGTATCCGGCACTGGAGAATCAATTTGTAGCACTAGTAAAACTTCATACAAGTGTAAATAACGTCAATGAAAGCGCTAAATAATTCTGGCCAGGAATTTACCTCATTTACTTCTATGTGCGACGTCACAAGTCGAAACTGATGAGAAACAAATAATTTATTCCGGCGCTTTGCGTCTCCGACATCACAAGCCGAATCCGATGAAAAATGCCTTAATCACTCTTTTTTTTCTAACTAACTACTGAATACTTACAAAACAATAATTTTCAATCAAGAACAACCAGGCAGAAACGTGTTGCTCGATTACAATGTCCAATGAAACGTGCAATCCCGTTGGTTGCCCTACGAAGAAGAAGGCAAAGTCAAGGCCTACTATTTGCTAATCGATGATAACCACAGATCCGTTATACGGATGATATTTGCATTTTGTTATCGTTATCAATGGGGGCGGTTACTTCATCAGTGCTGCCACCTGGAAAAGTTTCGAGAAAAAGTAGAATCATGGAAATTTGACATGGTATGATATAGAAAATGAGGATTTCAATGCATCTAGAACGTTATCAAAATAAGTTAGTCAAATAATTTTTAGTTTGTAGGGTTAGAAATTCAACAATCGCTTTTTCGCTTATTCGAAAAAATATATAAATCGAAATATCATGTCTATTTTGTGTGCTTTAAAATTCTAACCCCTTAAACCACGATTTTTTTGAAAAACATCTTTAATATTTGTTTTATAACAAAAATATACCTTCTTCCCTATGCCACACCGTGTGAAATTTAAATGATTCTACTTTTACTCTCGAAGACAGCTGGCGGTCTTATCCTCCCCTATGGAGACTGGAAATGTATTAGGGGCTGTCCATATACAACGTGGGAAGTTTAGGGAGGAGGGGGTTAGGTCGATTGTCCACGGTCCACATAATTTTTCGAAAATTTATATGAGCAAATGTCCACGCTGGGGGAGGGGGGTATCTAAAACTGACCACAGTATCTAAAACCGGACAGCCCCTTAACCGATTTGTAATGTATCCCTAAGAACGTTCCGATACTTCCGATATATCGATATATTTTTCTATCGATATTTTTCTTCGATATATTGAATAAGAAAAAACACAAAATATCAATTAAATTTATCGAAAAAATGACAGAAAGTAATTCAAATAATGAAATAAGTATGCAACTCTTTTTAAAATAGTAATAAAATGGAACTAAAATGCCGAATTTCTAACAGTGGAGATTATTTTTCTCGGTTGCGAGGATGATGTGAACGAACTTGTAACGCTGTGCTCCAGCTTAAAATTTTTCATGTCACTGTTCTTTAATTTCTAACGCCAATTCAATTGTATATGACGTGCTCCTATGGAAATTCAGAAAAATCTCGTCCTGAAATTATGACGAGTTTCAAATGCTGATTCAGATGAATTTATTTTAGCTTTCCAAATAAATGATAGTTTAAAAAAAATGAATTTATTTTGTAAAAACCAACTAATTGGAAATTTATAAGAATTTCCTAAACAAATTTAGAAGAGTTACTTTTGGAATTTTTTCTTTGAAATTCAGAAAAAAATCTCGTGGATGATCAAAACATATCCCAGTGAAAAAATTTGGAGAATTTGCTTTGGAGAAACAGAATATTTTTACGCATTTCCTCCTGGAAATTTTTAGTTTTCTATGAAAATCAAAGATATTTTTTGGAAAAATTGAAGAGAGTGTCCTGTAGAAACATAATATAATTTTCTTTGAAAGCTCAGAATATGTTGGTGGATTTTCTCTTGGAAAATCTAATTTATCATTGAAAATTAAAAAAAACTTCAGTGAAAATTTTGAAGCAGAACAATCGGTTGTGAAAAACCAGAATAATCTCCTGTTTAAATAAAATAACAAGGAAACCAGGAAATGGTTGAAACCAAATGTACTAGATGCACATAACCAATTTTACTCAAGGACTGTGTCCGAATACGTTTCGTCTTTGACTCATCAGTACAGAGCAGTGCAACATGCACCGCTCAGTAGACGTAATGTCTAACAGAGCTTAGTACTTAACTGTAGTACTCATTTGCTCAAGTAAACGACTGCGCAGAAGAGTGTCGTAGCTATAAGCTCCACCTTCGGTTGGGTGCGCTATGTCGTTCTGATGAGATCATAACCGAAGGTGGAGCTTATAGCTACGACACTCTTCTGCGCAGTCGTTTGCTTGAGCGAATGAGTACTACAGTTAAGTACTAAGCTCTGTTAGACATTACGTCTACTGAGCGGTGCATGTTGCACTGCTCTGTACTGATGAGTCAAAGACGAAACGTATTCGGACACAGTCCTTGAGTAAAATAACAAGTTTTCCGGAGTGTTTTCATGGCAGAATCTCGGTGATATCGATACTTTGATACGATTATCGTATCGAATCGATTTTCGGTATTTTGAAGTATCGGAACGTCTCTATATATCTCAATTTCAACCTCACAGGAAGTTTCTTAGGATTTTTTTTCTGTGACATTCTTTGGAAAAAAAATTCGGAAGCACTGTAGGTATCCTTCTCGTGATCATCCAAGCTCCATTCAGTAGATGCAACTAATAGAAGGATATTTGAATTATCAGGTCAATGTCATTTCAATCTGTCCAAGTACCGCACGTCGGAGTTACACGGGCGCGCGCATCGATATTTCACCGGTGGGGATGGATGGTGGATGTCGCAATAAGCTGCATAACAAATTCGAAACCATTTTTTTTTTGGGAAATGCAAAGCCTTATCTCAGGAATGACAATTTTCAGCATAGGAACTAAGTTTATCTCCTAAAAGACTGGCGAAATGCACCTTAGGAGATCACGGCAAACCTTTTTCTATACTATTTCTAAATTGGCACCGATTCCTTTTCACGGTCATAAAACTTAGCTTTATTGGCCGAAGTCATGCTCGATGGATATTCCACCGTGGCACATAAGGCAACCCAGTGAACAAACTGGCGTAACGAATTCGAGATCACTGCCTTTTACAGAGAAACGATGCTCACGATCATGTGCGCCACACCGCTCGGAAAAAAACGATCGAAATAACTCAATCATCGCATAATTACGCTTAATTTATTAAGTTCCAGCTCAATTATCCGATGCTTTGAATTCTTGGCATGCCCGAAGACTTCTTCCAGTTCTGCTTCATCCGCTAGTTTATCCCGCTTTCGGCAATGCAATGGTAGAGTCGATCTTCATCAGCGACCAACAACCGCCGCCGCGTCAAGGAACATGCTCATCCCGGGGCCTGGGAATCGTCGATTTCGATAATTGAGCAAATAAAAATTGTTTTCATGCACACATAGCACACGAGGGCCACTTAAAATTGCGATCTGCACAAGTGCACAAACCCACCCGAAGATGAAGGCCGGTGGTAATGGCCAAAGCGATCGATAACAATGATCATGGGATACCTTGACGAGCTGCACCGATCCGCGAAGGCCAGTCGCAGGTAAGTGATAGCATTCAACGTGAACTGCTTTGTACTGCATCTTTCGGTTTCAGTTTGAGACCTCCCTTCAGCGTCTCATTGTTTCCGAATGATTTCACACGCAATCCGTTGAAAAAAAAAAAACAAAACAAGCAGAACAATCTTGATTGATGTTATCGAAAATTGAATTTCAGACACGTCCTGCCAACCTGTCCGTTCGAACCCGTCATCGCCGTCGTCGAATGGGGTGCGGCGGATGCGGTTAATAAGACATCAGTGGGCAATTTCGACATTTTTCAGGGCTTATGTGTGTAAATTTGGTGGAAACGGTAGCCAGCTCAGTAATGAGGCTGCAAACTACGGCGTTCCCTTGGGCTGGAAGCTGTCCGCTGGAGAAATCTGACGTGTCATCTTAAATCAGTGTGCAACAGGTAGGGGAACGTACGATCAGGTGAAATGGATTGTTATAGTGATGAAATGAATTTATATTTTGATCTAATCACTTAGTCTTGGTCTGAGTGAGAAAATAGAAGTCAAACTTGCTTAGTTCCTCCACTATTGGGTCTTTTACACTATAAGAGGACAACCCCATAATATTTAGAATCGAGCTACCATCAACGAAATTCCACTACGCGTGATGTGTTGAGTGGATGCGTTCTGCAAGATGTGTCATGAGTGGATCTCACTGTTGTTTTACAGTGCAAACTTCAAGTGCATATTTAAATTCTGATTAAAATACATTTGTATTTGCAAATGATGATCCGGCTCAAATTTTTGTAATTGTGAATATAAATATACAATAAAAAAACATTCAAAATGTCCTCGACTTTCTAAAGTTTCATTCCCAAACACCATATACATATCTGCTTATCTGGAAACCAGCCACCCAGATCAGGAACTTCCTCTAGATCTTAAATTTGTTTCCCGTTCGCTTTGGGCAAAAAACCTGACCCCACACAAGATACTGGAACGGATCGTGCATCTACAAAAATAGATTATTTCCCCGCGGTCACATAAATCAATTAAACCGGTGAGCAGTTCCGCTATTCATTACTGGATGATCATGAGAGCGGATCAGTTGGCTCGAGGCTTATCTCGCTCCATAATTCGAGCTTGGGAAAATCGTGAACCCTGCTCGAAACGAGGTCCTACCTTCGATCGCAAGCTGATGGCTTCCTAAAATAGCCATACCCCATGCACATGATTTAACTAGAACGCATAGCCGAAAACGATGATTGTCGCGCTACAGCACTTCACTCGGCTTCATAAACCCTATTTTGATCCCTCAACCTGGGCGATTTCAAACACTGACGAAGGATTTGAATGCACTGCCGCGCTCTGGGTGGGGTTCGTCGCATGGAAATTCGAAACCTTGTTGGGACGTCGCGGTTGGGGATACCTACTCGAACGACTCGGATGTCGTTTTAATTTAGTCTTGCGATCGCTTGCCGTAAAACAGGTTACCGAAACCGTAAATCACTTTACCACCTGCCACAGAAACACACGCCTCGGTATCGGTTGCGGTGAAACGACACACCGCAGTAGGTCCCCAATCGTTGGCAAATTAAATGGTCCCTCCAAAATGCGAGTGGAAGTGAAATCAAGAGGCTATTAAACAACAACAAAAAAATAAACTGCCACAGCAAGTGGATTCGATCGTATCGGATTACCTGCTTTCAGTGAGGTTGTTTAATCTAAATGATGAGGAAAGGACAACGAAACGAAGACATGTTTTTGCACATCTAACTTTGATTATATCGAATTTTATGACTCATAGGAAATCTGTTTTTTTTTTACATTTTTTAAACTGATTTACAGACCATTTTTTCATGACTTGATAGCACATCCAATTAACTCGGAAGGTTTGAATGAACATATTAAGTATCCACCGCTGGAGTAACATTTCGTTTATTTCTTTTATCCCATTACAAAAACAAGACCTGAGCAGCAGAGATTCCCAGGCCAGCTCAACCTCGGACAAGTGTTACCGACAATATTCATCGCAGTCAATCCTAATATCCATAACCTGCAATTGGCACAAGCAGAAAAACACCGATCAAACCAACGAACGGCGATGATTATGATGATGATTCCATCTCTTCCTATGCACTGGAGACGGCTGCGGAGATAGAAGGATTCGTTTTCATGGCAAAGGTCAGTATCATATTTTTTGTGGTCACCGACTGATGGGGGTGATGGTGCAAATGTATCTTTATATCTTTCTGCTGATTGTAAAATGTGATGTTTCCGGATACGGAAAAGATGTTTTTGAATGTGTTTGCCAAAGAAAATACTTATTCATGCAAGTGTCATGGAAAGCCTTCAATTAAAACATGAAAATTCGAATAAGAGTCGAGTTTAAAAGGAATGTAGAACAATGGAAAAAGAAGAAAATTGCAGATCGACTCTTGGTACTACAAAGTTTAAAACTAACTCAAAATCTATTAAGATTATCTGACTAAATCGCAATTTGAAATATGTTTGAGAAATTATTCGAGAAAAACTACAAATACATGTAAATAATTCAAGTAAGCGTTATTTGATTTCATGAACCGCAAGTGCATTTTAACTCAATTTCCCCAATACTGCGGCATTTTTTCTTCCATTTTGCATGTATAAATTGCGAATTTTATCACCCGCTGGCAGGCAAGCGCCGACTTGTGTTTAGTAGTGCTGAACGATTGAAGATTGGGCCCACGATTTGACCCTAGTAGAGAGGATTCGTCTTCGCCGGAATCATCGTCCTCAAGTATGCGGAGAAAAGGTCGGGTGAAGTCACAGTGTTGGAGGTGTTAATAACAAGCTAACAGTTTTACACTTTAAACGCTAATAATCGTGGTTTGGATTTGCTGATTCAGCGGGAAGGAATGGAGGAAACAGTGCCATAAAGTGACCATGACGGAGATGGGCGGTTAGGGTCAACTAGGTAATGAGATATGCGGCGAAAGAAATGGGCATTTGAGGCGATATTTGATGTGGTGCGATGCCTTCTATGGGTAAAATTGATGAATGGATTGCACTCCAAAGCTGCAGTTTACCAACATAGACATACAATACAACATATTGGATGGTCCAAGTAAATGGATGGATATAACTCCATAAGTTTGGATACATTAGGTATAACTCCGTAAGTTTTGTCGTTAAAAATGCATTTTAACGAATCACAAAGTAATTTTTATTTCATATAAAATCCTGATATTTTCACTTGGCGATAATGGTGCCTTTCTCGTGGTTTGTTAAAATAATACTTTGGCCATAACTTTTTATGCCATAGTTTGATTTAACTAATTTTCAAAAGGAAACAATAATGCAAGACTCCGCACCAAATGCAACCTTTTGCGACCAAATTGGTTAAAGATAAAATCCAGAAAAGTGAGCTAGACTTTTTTACAAGATTTTTTTGTTGTTTTGTTTTTCGACCATAACTTTTGATTTCATAGTGCGGACACATCGGAGGTGAACACATTGACCAGCAATGTGCAGCGATGAAGTCTGACGAAAGTCTGACCAAATAGGTCAAATATGGCATTTGGCCGAATAAACCAAGCTCATCTGGTTAAAAGTCATTTGGTCGAATGGGCATACGGCTGAAAATGTCGTTCGGCCAAACTAGTCACTTGGTCGAAAATATCGTTCAGTCCAAAAAATGGGTTACCTATTATAAGATTTTACAATTGGGTCCTAAAATGAATAATCAAAAATCGATTTTCTTTCAGGGAACGATGAAACTAATCATCCTGAACCCGTTCATTTTTATTCCGACTCGAAAGTCACAAAAAACATTGTTTAATTTGAAATTTGAAAATATATGGAAAATGTTTTCTCGCCATTTTCGGTCTTGTTTGACGTACGGAATTATATGATTCAAACGCACTAGCAAAACACCGCAGGGCACTTGACTCAACCTTTGACAGTTAATATATGGGCCTGACGTTTTGGGTTGATGGTTCATTCGTTCTGAAATGTTGCCTTTTCAGCAACAAACGTTGCTTAGCCCGAAACATGTCTTAAAAAGTCTCAAACAAAAAATTATCATTTCTACTGACTTAGACTATTATCAGAAATTCTATAACATTGGTTCATGTATTCTTGACCGATACACTATCGTTTGCAAGCATAAATGATGTATAGGGCTTTAGGATCCAATTCTTCCATTTACTTCCACTATTTTAAAACTTGTTTGTATAAATAGATACGTATTTCGTTTTCTACTTGAAAACTGCGTCTGTGTTTAATTCATCATAAAATGGTCATTGGGAAAGTTTTTTTTTGACAGAAAATACCGTTTAGCCGAACGGCTTCTTCTTTTTTTAATGGCTTCACTTTCCAATTGGAACTTGTCTTGCTTTCCGGAATTGGGTCGTTAGGCTGATTGACATCCAGACGAGAGCCATTTAGCCAAATGCCACTTGGCCGACATTAATCCATTGTTAGTGTCAATCATCGAATAGGTCATTCGGCCGAAAATGTTGTTTACCTGACCGAAAATGCTGTTTACCGAAAATGCTGGTCGTTTGGCAGAATAGACATTCGGCCGAAATTGTCATTTTCTAGGACCACCCACGTTCGGCATGATCCTAGCAAACGCACTGACCATTTTAGCCGCCTTTTCGCAGGAATAGTCCACAAGTTTGTTGAAATTCAACCGGTCGTCGATCATCACTCCTAGATGCCTCAAAGCCCGCACGGATGGTATGTTGTGCCCTTCTACGGTAATCTGCATCCACTGGATCTCTCGGCAGATGCTAACCAGCATCACTTCAGTTTTGTGGTGAGCAAACTGTAGCTTGACTCCATTCATTGGTCGTTTCCATTGCGTTGGTCGTTTCCGCCACCAGCATTTCTACTTCTTCCAACGACTCTCCGGTTATCGTAAGGATGACATCGTCCGCGAATCCGCAGATCTTCACGCATTTGGGCAACTTCAGTTTTAGAACTTCGTTGTACATAATGTTCCACAGCGTTGGGCATAGTATGGAACCTTGCGGAACACCCGCCGTAACCCTAATCGACTTCGGCCCCGAATTCGTTTTGTATACCAGGATCCGGTTCTGGAAGTAACTTTCAAGGATTCTACACAAGTAGTCAGGAACCCGCATACCATACAGCGCTGCGGCGATGGCCTCCCAGCTGGCACTGTTAAAAGCGTTTTTGACGTCAATCGTTACTAACGGTACTTTCGTTGCACAGCCTGACGTCCAGCTTTGCCAACGACTCCAGCAAACTGTAACCTCTGGGGTTAGTCAGTCTGCTTTCCCACTCCACTGTCCAAGCGTTGAAGTCGCCTCCGATGATTACCGGTTTTTCACCGATCAGCTTCTCCGTGAGTGAGTGAGTCCAGCATCCGGTTATACTGCTCCAAAGTCCATCTTGGGAGTGCGTAGCAGCTACACACGAAGATTCCGTTGATTTTGGGGATAACGAAACCTTCGCTTGAGCTGTCTACCGCTTCTTGAATAGGGAATTTGCCCATCACATTGGATAGCTGCAGTCCCCGATGAATCCGCCACCCAGTTGCAGTTGTCAGAAGGGATCCGATACGGTTCAGCAATAATTGCCACGTCACACATTGCTTCTGATGTCGACTGCCACAACCGTTGCTGTGCGGTGTTGCAATGATTGAGATTCAACTGGATGATCTCCATTAATCCCGGCCCGCCATCACCTTCTTGTATGCAGGGCATTGGAAGCCACCCGTAGTATGGTCATTTCCGTCCTCCGGTTTGCAGAGCAGGCATCTTGGTTGCTTCGTGTAGTCCCTAGCAACGTGTCCTTCTTCACCACATTTCCTACATAGACCGGATCTGTCCGGGCCTTTGCAGTTTCACGCTTGGTGGCCAAACGCCATGCATTTAAAGCATCGCTCCATCTGTTAGGTGACTCGTGGGGTGAATCTCAACGGGCACACCGACCAGCCTACTTTCACCTTGCCTGCCTCCACCATTTTGTTAGCAGCCTCTGCTGGTAGTCTGCTGCTACTTACGTGCCACCGTACGATGTCCTCAGTCGAATCGTCATTTGCACTTCCCCCAGCTTGCATTGTGAGGCCAGTGCATCCCTCAGTTCGTCTTCTGTCGTGATTTCGTCCAGGTCCCTGCACTCGACCACTGCTTCCTACGTTAGACCCCTTACGTTACCGTCACTGCCCAATGAATTGGCAATAAGCTCTCGGAAGATCGAGCTCTTGATCGTGGGATCCTTCTTCAGCTCGAACAGCAACTCCTCCTTCTTGGTACGCCTAGGTCTCACCACTTTCTCACCCAAGTCTTTTAGCTCCGGGTCCTCTCTCACCTTCTTCAGTATCGCTGCGTACGACGTTTTATCGCTCGCTTCTACAATCAGGGCATCACCTTTAACTCTCTCCCGAGCACGTTTTTCTTTTTTCTTCTGTTCCTTTCTCTTTTCCACAATCTCCTTCTGCTTTTTCCTCTTCTCCCGCTGGCCTGCCAGTCACCATCCTTGACGCGTTCCTTCGGCACGCTGCCAAAGTCTTGCACGTTCCGTTGCTTCCTGCTCTCCAGGCGAGTCCCTTCCTCGCTTTTCCGTGCGAGTGATTCGGGGACTTTTAGGTGCCTGCTGTGTCTCAACTGCTGTATGCTCCGCAGCTTCTTTCAGCACCTTTTCAGCTGCTTCGGCTCTCTTTTTCAGTGCGATTTGTTCGTGTTCGGCTGCATTTACGGCGGACTTGATGCTCGTCACTAGAAGCTTGATCTTTGTGTGAACATTGTGCTTGTCCTTCACGAAGTCATAGAGCTCGTTGACTCGCTTCCGCATCTCCATCAGGTTGGACCTCCCAAGTTGAAGCTTCTCTTGAGTAGCACTACTCTCCTATTTTTGAGTGGACACCCTATTCCCGGATCAAGTGATGAACTTTGTATACAATTTAAAAATCACTCTAATAAAATAAAGTCTAATAAAAATCACTCTAATAAAATTACTCTAATGAAAAAAATCTTTTCCCGGATCCTAGCTCCTGTTGGCCTGCCTGGTTCTCGGCAGTCTTAGCCGTACTACTGGTACTCGCTACTGATGCCTGCGACATCACTGGAGATCGCTGCAGCTTCCCACTCTTTGCGAAAACATTCGCTCCGCCTGTTCCTTCGTTGCTTGTAGAATTTGTTTCCATGTTAAAAGGGTCCCCCCTCCGGGCCGTTATCTCTACCTGTTGTAGATAGTCGACTCTTGTGATCCCATGGGTGCCTTTGTAAACAGTGAGGTCCATGAGGTTGACTTCCGTGCCTTGTAACACCGTGTTCAGAGCCAGATCGGCGTAAATCAGGAATGGTGCATCGGAACCTACTACCCACCGGTATAGGTGACAGGTTCTGAGCGTTACAGGAGGCTTGTCAGGTTGTTTACCGGGACGGAGGCAGACGAACCATTAGCCTGTTTGTCATTTCAAAAATATGTCACTCTATTTTACTCAGGAAACAGAATAGCTCGACTGCCAGCCCATATACGCCTAGTCCTATCCATAAACCGAGAATCGTCCAATGTCGTTTGCCGTGACCAGTATACCATAATCAGGACCTTACTGGTGTGAATCCAGATGTGCCGGTTGGCACTCCTGCTGGGCTTGTGTGCTTTGAGCGGCGCACGGCCACTTCGATAGGGCCTGCTTGCAGACACATGCAGCTTTTTATAGAGGATCAACAGAGCCCACTGTCAAACCCCACCACATCCTAGACAGGTTCCCTAACTCGCAGTGGCCATGGGGAGGGGTCGTCAAGCCCTTGGACAAAGTCCCTGCTGAGTGTGTTTGTGTGTATTAGGAATCTATGACAAAAGGTCGAAAGACAGAATGTCGAAAGGACAAAAGGTCGAAAGACAAAAGGTTGAAAAGACAAAATGTCGAAAGGGACAGAAGGTCGAAAGGACAAAAGGTCGAAAGGCACAGAAGGTCGAACTGGACAAAAGATCGAAAAGGACAAAAGGTCGAAAGGGACGGAAGGTCTATCAAGAACAAGTTGATGAATGCCACTTGTCATAAGACGAGTTTGTACAGTCCCATTCAACAGTAAGGTCGTCTTCAGTGTCTCGTACTTGACTCGACTGAAATGCATTTAACTTCAAGCAGAAATAATACACTCATCCAATCAATCAAACTTGAAGAATGAGCTATTTTCAAAGTAGGAGTAATTACAATGAAGCTATATTATGAATATTTAGATAGTTCTGATAGAAATAAAAAAGATGGTTGATAAGAAATGAATAAAACTTGTATTTCGCGATACAGAGTTGTCCTATACAGTTAGCAAAAAGTGCTCTTTCATTTTTCACTATTTTTAACAATTAATTAAAACTTCTGAATGTCAAAATAGTGCACACCGCAGCCACACAGACGCACGCATTGATAATACACCGGCGTATTTGATCGAAGTGACGTTTAGAAAACTAGAACATTCATCTATTATGATAGGGAAATGCTAATATCATCTTCCAAACTTAGACGCACATGTTCATGATAGAATTAGAGGCGAAAGTATAGAATTGATAGTTCCCCGTTAGGATACGGCAGGCATGATACGGCACGGGGAACTATCAATTCTATACTTTCGCCTCTAATTCTATCATGAACATGTGCGTCTAAGTTTGGAAGATGATATTAGCATTTCCATATCATTGTAAATCGTTTAACTTCACGTAGAAGTTAAACACACACACACAAAATCATTAATTTAGGATTCATCTATTAGTTGTATTCATCGAATGAATTTTATTTAATTGTTGAAAATTGTGCAAAACCAAAGAGTAGAGTTTTTGCTGTGTAGGGCAACTCTGGAGCGAGATTGATTTTCTCTGTTTCAGTTTCTTGTCTATTTCAAGCTTTTGTCCCTTTCGACCTTTTGTCCCGTTCGACGTTTTGTCCTTTCGACATTTGGTCCTGTTCGACGTTTTGTCCTTTCGACCTTTTGACCCTTCGACCTTTTGTCATTTTCGACCTTTTGTCTTTCGACCTTTTTTCCTTTCGACCTTTTGTCTTTCGACGTTTTGTCTTTCGACCTTTTTTCCTATCGACCTTTTGTCTTTCGACCTTTTGTCCCCAACCCGTGTATTAGGGTGTCCCAAAATTGGATAAAGTCTGGAATGTTGGGGACTCAACCTTCAGAACCTTCAAAACTTGTTCTACGGGTAGCCCCGACGCATTTTATAACAACTACGGGCAGTCAATCAAGCTCAAGCTTTATCAATTTACGCCTTTAATTTTTATTTCCCACCCTTTCACTATCGAGAGGTCAATGGGAAGAAAGAAGAAATAAATATTTCTCGCTTAACTTTTCAAAAGGACCTAAATAACATTTTTTTCATGAATTAATTTGAATAGCGCAATCAACAGAACAACATGAAAGATTTTGATTGCAGTAGTCAAATTAATTCATGAAAAAAATGTTATTTAGGTCCTTTTGAAAAGTTAAGCGAGATTTGTTCCGTCCTAAATGGAAATTTAACTTGATTGAGCTGAGCTTTGATTCTTGAAGTTCTATCAACTGCGCCCTTTCAAATTAGGAACATGGCCAAAACTGGTACAGTTACCCTAAATGGTTTTGCAGCGGTAGCTTTGATTTAAAACTTACGTATTTAATCATGAATAATAAAAAAGAGCTTCTCGAGTTAGATAGAAAACCAGCGGACCGAATATTAGGTTATTTTTCTTACACGCCGAGGGGCAACAAAAATGGAGTCTAGGGCCGCATCCAGCCCGCCGTTCGTACGTTGGGCAGCCCTGAACTATCGTGTCGTGGTTGGTCGAATTGTGCAATGTTTCTAGATACCATAGAAATTAATTATTTTCTGTACCAATTTGAGGCAAGAACGATCGTGTGAAGTAAATCTTTGTAAGTCTTTATAAGTCGTTGTTAATATGAGGGATGCGTTACGTGTAACAGAAATCCTTGCTATTTCGAGAATCCGTGTAAGAAAAATCCGTGTGAAAATAATCCGGTGTACTAGATATACACTAGTGTGTACCCTAGTGCAGCGGTTCTCAACCTTTTTCTTGTGAGGTACCCCTTCAAACTTTTGTATTAATTGAAGTATTACGGAGAAAAAGAAAAATTTGGATAGCTCCGCGGAAATAACGCGCAGAGGGCAATCCCCGCATAGAACAAATCATGCATAGTGTGCGTTGATTTGAGCTCAAATTATTAAAACAAATCAACTGTCATGCAATCCAATCATTTTAAAGGCGTGCCCATAAACATGGAGCGACCAATTAATCAGTTCTCTGCCTAGGTGTAAACTAATCTGAAATGCAATCGATTGATCCCTTTAGACCCCAATGTATTACGAAAACCTTCACATCAATATCAATTTTATCGCAGTTTATTTTTTTAGCTTTAGCTTAGCTTAGCTTAGACTGACTGTACATATCAATGGTTGCTACTCCGTGATTGATCAGAACTGGTGCAAATTGCACTACGATCCAAGTGAATAGTGGTTGGGATTTACCAACTATTCTCGAAGTGCACGTTTCAGCAGCTCGCAAATGTTGATCAATAACGGCGCCGGCCAAGTCCTTACAGTCAGTTGGGAAAGGGAGGGAATGTGAGTGTGTGGTAATTGTTGCTACTAGAGACCGAGAATACCTCTGCATCTCCACATTTACCACGGGAAGGAAGTAGTGTTAGTTGGGTGGGGTAATCAGTAACATAGATCGGGATTCACAATGGAAAGTGATGTGACCTATGAAACTTCTACACAGCAGTATTAGCATTTCCTTAATTTGTACAATTGTTCATTCTTCGCGAGAGTAAACAATCAATCGCTCAAAGTGAGCGATTGTTCATTTGAATTTCGGATTAGGCGCCCGCGTTATCATTTAATTAACGTAAGAAAAGTAAAAAAGAAACGGGATTAAAATTGAAAATAATTGATAGTAATCGGAAAGCTAATGTTATTCAGCAACCCTTATTTTATCTCTATTTGACGTTAAGAAAGAATGTAAGTTTACGTTCATTTTACATGTCGTTTATTTTGCATTACTTTCGCGCGCGTATGTGTGTCACTGACCAGTATACCGTAATCAGGATCTCACTGGTATTAATCCTGATGTGCCGGTTGGCACTCGTGTTGGGCTTGTGCGCTTTGAGCGGCACACGGTCGCTTCCCAGTCTACACAAAACCGCACATGGTGCAATACAAGATGCTAAATTGGAGACGATATACATACATGTTGTGTGGAAAAGTACCTCTATCGCCTGCACTTCAGCATCCTACGCGACACCATATACGTTCATGTGTTGACCGGGTTTGATAGGGCCTGCTTATGGACACATGCAGCTTTTTGTAGAGGTTTAACAGAGCCCACTGTCAAACCCCACCACATCCTAGGCAGGCCCCCTAACTCGCAGTGGCCATGGGGAGGGGTCGTCAAGCCCTTGGACATAGTCCCTGCTGCCCCTTCAATTTTATCGCAGTTTATTTTTTTATTGATTTTTGATTCACAGAAATTTAATTTTCAATGGTTCAGTTACTTGAGGAAGCTAATCAATGAAATATTTTACAAAATTTCGACTTCATAGTAAATTTGGAAGAATGCTTTCATATAGTTACACGTCTCAAAACGCTTACACTATTCGTAACGGCGTAAAAATTTGTTTTATCAGCGACTTATTGAACCTGAGCTGACCTTCCATTTTGCCCGAAGGTCTTCGTGTCGGTTCGGTTAAGAGACCCTCCTAATACCAAGATGTGGACTAGTGCGTTCTGAGCGAAACGCTATCGATTTAGTTAGGTCAGTTGGCAGATGCATACAGAAACACCTTGCAAAAGGTTACCAGAGCCCGCAGTCAAATCCCGCCCCAAATCGTAGTGCTTCTGTTGACCCCTGAGAGACACAAAATTTCAAAGCTTTTCAATATTTCATTGAATAATGTGTTTTCTGTTCAGTAGATCATATTTTCTAGGAATGTCATATTAAGAATATAAACAAAACATCGTTAATCTAGCATTAGCTGCTTTGATCACTAGCCTGGAAAATATTCTTTGGAGGCGCTTTGGATTTTCCAGGGTTCCAAATTTTTCTTGCAATGCGTAATACCCCCTCTTGAAAGTAGGCTTCAAGTTTCTTGAAAGAATAATTCCGAGCCCTTTCAAGGGAGGCTTCCGAGCCTCTTGAAAGGAGTTTCTGAATCTCTTGAAAGTAGGCTTCCGGCTGATGAGAGGCTTCTTAGCCTCTTGAAGAGAGGCTTTCGAGTCTCTTGAACGGCGGCTTTTGAGTCACTTAAAAGGAGGCTTCCTTTGCATCTTGAAAGGATGCTTCTGAGCCTATTTAAAGAAGAATTCCGAGCTTCTTGAAGGGAGGCTTCCGAGGTTCCTTAAAGAAGGCTTTCGAGCTTTATGAAATTAGCTTTCCGAGCATTTTGAAAGAAGGCTTCTGTTCCTCTTTAAAGGATGCTTCTGAGCCTCGTGAATAAAGCTTCTGAATCTCTTGAAAATATGTTTCCGCACCTCTTGATAAAAGGCTTCTGAGTTTCTTGTAGAGAGGCTTTCGAGCAACTTGAACGGTGGCCTTTGAACTAATTAAAAAAAAAAGCTTCCTTTGCATCTTTAAAGGGTGCTTCTGAACCTCTTGAAAGTATGCTTTCAACCCTCTTGGAAGAAGCCGAGCCTCTTGAAGGGAGGCTTCCGATTCACTTGAAAGTAGGCTTTCGAGACTCTTAAAAAGACCCTTCCTAGCTTTTTGAAAAAAGGCTTTCTGCCCTATTAAAAGGAGGCTTCCGAGCCTATTGAAAGGAGGCTTCCGAGCCTCTTGAAAGGAGGCTTCCGAGCCTCTTGAAAGGAGGCTTCCGAGCCTCTTGAAAGGAGGCTTCCGAGCCTCTTGAAAGGAGGCTTCCGAGCCTCTTGAAAGGAGGCTTCGGGGCCTCTGGAGGGGAGGCTTCCGAGCCTCGTGACAGGAGGCTTCCAGGCCTCTTGAAAGGAGGCTTGAGCCTCTTGAAAGGAGGCTTCTGAGCCTCTTGAAAGGAGGCTCTGAGGCCTCTTGAAAGGAGGCTTCTGAGCCTCTTGAAAGGAGGCTGAGCCTCTTGAAAGAAGGCTTCTGAGCCTCTTGAAAGGAGGCTTCTGAGCCTCTTGAAAGGTTCTGAGCCTCTTGAAAGGAGGCTTCTGAGCCCTTGAAAGGAGGCTTCTGAGCCTCTTGAAAGGAGGCTTCCGAGCCTCTTGAAAGGAGGCTTCTGAGCCTCTTGAAAGGAGGCTTCTGAGCCTCTTGAAAGGAGGCTTCTGAGCCTCTTGAAAGGAGGCTTCTGAGCCTCTTGAAAGGAGGCTTCCGAGCCTCTTGAAAGGAGGCTTCCGAGCCTCTTGAAAGGAGGCTTCCGAGCCTCTTGAAAGGAGGCTTCTGAGCCTCTTGAAAGGAGGCTTCCGAGCCTCTTGAAAAGAGGCTTCCGAGCTTCTTGAAAGGAGGCTTCCGAGCCTCTTGAAAGGAAGCTTTCGAATCCTTCGAAAGAAGGCTTCTGAACATCTATAAAAAAAGGCATTCGTGCTGCTCGGAAGATGGCTTCCGTTAACTGTAGAAAGATGCTTCTAAGCCTCTTGCAACGAAGCAACTGTTTTTTTCTGAAAGAAAAGCCTACATGCCTCTCAAACGGAGGATTCCAAAAAAATCACAATTATCAAAACATTATCAATAAGCTCCAAGTAGAATTGTAATACGTCCGCCATTATGCATTTTTATCCGAGGTTCCCCTAGGGCCAGCGAAGGTACCCCCAGGGGTACATGTACCCCAGGTTGAGAACCGCTGCCCTAGTGTGTATGTACAAATTTTGTAGACACACTTTTTGGAACTTAGCATTACCCGACTCACTCGCAACAAGTTGCATTCAACGGGAAATGAGGTCCCATAGTTTTCTATTGAAAATTGACTGAGGAGGACCAACGCGCACTGGGAGTTTTCGAAAGGAAAGTGTTGCGTACCATCTATGGTGGGGTGCAGATGGCGGACGGTACGTGGAGGAGGCGAATGAACCACGAGTTGCATCAGCTGTTGGGAGAACCATCCATCGTTCACACCGCGAAAATCGGAAGACTGCGGTGGGCCGGGCACGTAGCCAGAATGTCGGACAGTAATCCGGTGAAAATGGTTTTCGACAACGATCCGACGGGAACAAGAAGGCGAGGTGCACAGCGGGCAAGGTGGAGGACGACTTGCGGACCCTCCGCAGACTGCGTGGTTGGCGAAGTGCAGCCATGGACCGAGCTGAATGGAGAAGTCTTTTATGTGCAGCACAGGCCACTCCGGCCTTAGTCTGATGATAAATAAATAAAACAAAAACATTCAAAATGGTAGATAAAATGCGATCTTTTCTCTTCAAGTACTTTTTTGACCTTTCTTATGTCATTTTTTCAATACATTGTACGATTCACGAGAAAGGCATCATCGCCGCTAGGTGGATTAATCTGGGTTTTTAAATTGTATTTGGCTCCGTAGAGTTTTTACAAAACGTCTGAGCCTTAATAAATAAATCATCAATAAAAAACGATTACTACTGTTACAATCTTCCACACTAACCATCCCAAAACCTTCCTTGGCTCTTTTGAGAGGTAGAGTTATCTGTATCTTTCTTAAATAGGTGTCCAACTAACCATCCTTCCCGATCTTTGCTGTTGGAAAGTGCATCGCTTCCATATAAGAGATAGTGATTAGTTCCAAATCAATATCTATGGTACCGGATGAAAGTAATGCTACCCTCATACAATAGTCCAGGCTTGTACCACCTACGAATTTGTGCGAATTACTCAATGCCTATGCTAATGTCTATACTAGATAACCAGTTCGGCCGAAAGACGTTTTCGGCCGTAGGTTCACGTCGGCCAAATGATTTTTGACTAGATGGGTTTTGACCAAAAGGTTTTCTTGGCCCCATGGCATACTTGACATACTTGACCACTTTCGGCCAAATGGCTTTCGTTTGCCGAACTAGTTCAAAATCACGTAATGGAACTTCAGGGCCATATTATCTCGATAATGTCCAGTGAAAAAAATATCATTTAATCTGTGATATTTGGACGTCTATGGCCCTATATTTCGAAAGACTACCAAAATCCGT
The DNA here is from genome assembly GCF_024139115.2 of Armigeres subalbatus. NCBI lineage: Eukaryota > Metazoa > Arthropoda > Insecta > Diptera > Culicidae > Armigeres > Armigeres subalbatus. Next base: position 411,392,175 of record NC_085140.1, on the reverse strand, counting down.
TAAATATCTTCTCAAATCAAATACCACGCCATATGGCTGTGGTTATAAAGAACTAAACCAGCAGGTCAATTCCGTGGTGGTTCGGGTTAAACAAAAAATGCACCCACGGACACGACACCCGCCAGGATGGTGGTGCCCTATTGGACGCGTGTCTTCATTTAATAAACATAATTTAACTCCGTTCCATAATTTGATCGAAATTTATAGATAGCTCCTATCACCCAGCAAGGGGACCCTCATGAACCTGAATACCACACGTAATAACCGACTCCAATAGGATAGCAGCGAGGAAAGAAGATCCTAACCTGTGCGGTGTGTTACTCCCAATAATGTGCAACGGTCAGTGGATGAGGCAGAACCAAATCGACATTAATAAGGCGAGAAGGGAAACATTACTTACAACATGTGTTCGATCTTTGTCCATTTCGGGAATTGTGAACCACCGATGACGGCGCGACGATGGTTGGTAGGATGAGGAGGAGTGACGATAGACCTGTGTTTTACCTGTGTAATATGGAATTCTCGTTAGGTCGATGGAACACCATTTGGTCATAGAAGTGGTGCACATGGGCACCATGCCAGCAGCCCATGGAACAGTTGTTGGCACGAAAACGGGAAGGGGGCTCGATTTATTAATGAGTGTGGATAATATTGATTCAATTATATGTAAATTCGTTTAGGCATGCATGACCTATGAATATTTATGCTACCCAATGCCATTAGGAGCGGGGGTAAGCATGAAGATGATGATGAAATTGAAGTTAAACAGCGGTTACTGCTTGTTGAACGTAGTAAACACACTGGGTTTGTGTTGAGCTCACGTAAGGGAACAGATCATAATGACACACCCTCGGGAATTAAACCCAGGTAGGTAAATGGGTGAGATCAGAATTGGTGAGTGATGAGTAATGATGGTGATTGCATGACGCATTCGTTAGTCGCTTAGCAAACTGAAGACTGATAAGGCTGACCGTTTCCAGGAAAGGTCAATAACCAAAAAGCAAACAACTTGTTAATCCCGAGCACATGTATTTTTTCGACACTAAGAAAATAACTCCTCACTTCGATGCATGTACCACTTCGGTATGCAAACGAAATCACCGACTTGCAATAATTTATCAGTTTGTTTGGCTCGCACAAACTGCTCAACCGTTATTTTGCTCTCCCGGTGGAAGAGTCCTGATCTGAAAATTTGGTGAATGGTGATTACGAAACGGTGCTGTTTGTGGTTTTATTACCATTCGAAAGTGCAAGCCAATACGAAACTTATTTGAATATTGATCGGCACAGCCCCGAAATTGCAGTGCATGCAAATGTCGCCGAGTTCGCGTTCGTTGCAATGAACCTTCTTCGATGATGCTTATCGGTCAAGTTTCAATACAAGGGTATTGCTGAAAAAGGAAACGATTGATTGAATGGCGAGTGTTTATGCATTCGACTGCAAACCGCTTCGGAGAATCAGGTGGCTGGAGGCACCAAATAAATATTTCTCTGGGTGAACATAAATTTCACCCGATACCATTTAAAGCACCCTTTATCGGGAATCGACTTTCTTTCACTTTTTTTAAGAAGTTTTATTTTTGAAGTGGCAATTTCTCTCACTGGATATTTTAGAACACATATTGAGCTTGCTAAATATCACTTCAGCAACAATTACTTTGCTTAGCTTAATTTGGACTGACTACATATCTGTGGCTGCTACTCCATGGTTAGCCAAAATCAGTTAAATTGCGCAACGAGTCAACTGCACGGATGACTGAGGTATTGATCAATCATTATCACTGTGCAAATTTCTGTGAGTCAATGATTGCAAAGGTTAATAACCGCGGCGGCCACGTCATTACGTCCAGTAAGGAATAAGGAAGGAATATAAGTAGGTGATCTTTTTTCCTTTTAAAGAGTTTGTCTAAAATGAGCTGATTTCTCCTTTTGTAAACCAATAAACCACTATAAAGCACTATTATGCAAACACAAACTCAGATCACACTGCTGCTTGCAATAATATTTCACCATCCGAAGAAGTAGTACACTTATCAGAATCTGCGAACTTGTTTTCCTCCGAATCACCTGATACCCTGCAAACCAGTTGGCAACTGTTTTTATCCAACTGAACTAGAACGCTCCAAACGATGCTGGTGGTTTCTGTCAGTTGCATCTCCGATGACCATAACCACTATCTCAACCGATATGTCTCTCCTACTTATTCATCGAAGCGCCTGCAACTCAACTCAAGTAGGTGCATCCTTCATGCTATTGAAATAAGTTATGATTATTAATAATCGTCGTAAAAATATCTGACGCTATGAGTCCACATTATGCTCACCTTGCATTGCCTTTCATCGTATGTTTCTCGCTTCACATCGCGACCCCTATCTGTCTACGAGGCGAACTGTCGGAGGATGAATGCCCGGTCCACCTCTGCCGCAAGACGCGACCAAGAAGAGCAAGCTAGTTTGAGTTTCCTAAGATAAAGCCCTAAGTAAATCCTTACCGGGCGGCGCAGATAAAGTGAAGCCAAGTGGTTCGAAATGCTATATCCCGAGCCGTACAGAATGGAAATAAAAATATTTTCACAGCAGAAAATATATTAATAAAAACCTATTTTACGATATTTAATATGGTTCGCGCTGGAGCGGGTCGATGTGTGCGGTAGGGTTCTCCTTCTTCGATTCACATGAACGCATTCCTCGGCGCAGACAAACAGAAGTAATCACCCGGGATTAGGCACCGACCGTCATCGTCCGCAGAGGCGGGCAGGCGGACAACTTGAGCTCTGAATTTGTACCTCTTTTATGCTGAACGACGAACCACAAAAGTGCGCTATCCATCGAATCTTTTCTTCGCCGTCCAGGGTGACTACAAAGCTCTCGTTTTATGCCCCATTCAGGCGCGGCGGGATGCGTTTTTCTCGGTGTCTTGTGGTTTTTTCTCTCTACTCGATCAGGGTGGTCAAATGGACGCAAAAGCGCAGTCGAGAATTATCTTAATGTATGGTTTATTGGATGATAAAACACCTTCGGAATCATCACTTTTTGACGCTCCTTTTTGTAATTGCGAAGAATATTGTGGCAGGTGGGTGACCGCCTCGTGGATGAACCACTTGTCATAAAGTGAAAGTAAATACATTGTTTAAACATCTGGACTATTCTTGGAAAAAAGGCGTACAACAATGTTATTCGGAATTTCTACAATTTCACTCTTAATTCTGTTTTTTTTAAATATATTTTTATATAATTAAAAGGTACACAGTAAAGGAGCAACCATTTCGACTGTCAGAAGATGTCCCCTTGTCTAATATTATAGCAATACATATTGAGGAATTAGCACAGCAAATCGAAAAATTCATGTACATACTTATTTTGAATGAAATAATATTCAAAAAGCCAGTCAGCACCTTTATCAAGCAAGTATTTGAAGAGGAATCAATTCCCCTAGAATATTTTAGAATGCAAGTTTTGACAAGACACAAAAAATGATTGTGTATCGAGAAAAGGTAAACGCGACGTCGAAACGTGGAGCTGGGGTGAATCCAAAAATATAAGGAGAGTAAATTGATCTTGATTCGGCAAATGGGATCGAATAATAATAATTTAAATCAAACTGATTTCTGTCAGCCTATCAATTTTGTTTTCAAAATTCATTGACTTTAAAAATTCAAATTTCCAAAATTCATTGATTCAAATTCGAAATTCTGCTACAATTCCGAAAGGAACCTTTCGGCGATTCCAAACGGAATTCTTCTACGATTTCTAACGAAATCATTCTGCTGTTTTAAGTGTAATCGTTTGGTTCTGTGGCGTCGAAGGAAATATTTCTGCGATTCCAAACGAAATCTTTCTGCGTTTTAACAGATTTCACCTGCATTTTCAAACGGAATCATTCGGCGATATTCTTGCGAGCAAAGGCGTAGGATTGCCAATCCGGAGATGGCGAGTTCGATTCTCGGTGCGGTCTAGGATGTTTTCGGGTTGGAAACATTCTCGACTCCCTAGACATATTTATTGTACTTGCCACACAAGATAAACATCCTTATTATAATGAAGCGCAGTTGCAGGTTTGACAAAACTCCTCAAACTCGCTAGTGTTAAATAAAATCATCATCAACAAAATGATGCGTTCGCATCCTCACGAATGAGGGGAAGCGTAAATGAAGTAGAGGCCAAACAAGCAGAGTGAGGAAGAGCGTGGCAAAAACACAAGCGAGTGTAGCGTCGGGTGGAAGAGCACTCATTAAGCCTCCGGAGCGACGCTTTGCATGTGATGAAAATCGTAGAGGCTGTTTTACGTGTGAGTGAGAGTGAGTGACGCACCACAAGAAAAAGATTAACGTGTTTTACGATGCACAAGCTCGGGTTGGATGATGCTCATTGTTGTGAGTTTTGATGCAAATATCTGCTCCTCAAAAAAACTCTGACTCTTGCTCATTTTCCACTCGGCGAGGAGTTTATGGCAAGCCTGCGCAGTTGTATGGGAAAACGCAAATTTCATCCAATCAAGTGAGATCAAGGTTTTCCTGAATCGTTTTGGGACCCCAGTCAACTGTGCAAAATATAGGTTCGATTGTTTGAGTCCTCGCTTTCCGCATCGCGTTGTAAATTTATATGGAGATTAGTATAGAAAAACGTTATTTTTTCCATTTTTGATTTTGGAGGCATCAATTTATTGTCAATCACGTGACTCGATACGTTAGGGTATAGTCTGAACTACCGAAATACTTTGCCAGAGAAGGTACGTAGCTGGAAGGTCTACTAAAAATGTTATTTTTCTTCGAAAATTATTTGTTCAAACCATTTGCAAGAAATCAATGTTTCTGCCAGCACTTCCGGATAACCTATGATTATCGGAGGGCAAACCCACCTTCCTTCTTGTCAGAATTTTTACTTTGTTAAATGATTCCGAATAACTCCCTAGCCCCAAAACTCTATAAGATTAATACTTCTGGAATAACATTCAGTTCGCCGTTTTTCGGCAGTGTTCGAAAAATAAACGATTCTGTGCATATGGTTTGAACAATCAATCTTCGAAGCGTTATAACTTTTTTCGTGGACGTTCCAGCAACGTAGCTTCTTCCGCAAAGTTTGTCAGCATCCTTCGGGTTATACTTGGCACGGCAAATGCTGGGTAAAGCGTACCATTGGTACTTCGCGTACCTAAAGGAATAAAATAGACCCCATCTCGTGGTCCTTAGCCTCTTACCCAGCAACTCCTATCCCTACCTCCTCGTGGCGCTGGCCGGGATACGAGCAACTTTAGGAAAGATCGGGTAACCAACCCCGGTGGGAACTATGGTCTTATGCTGACAGGTCTCCGGAGGTGCAAATTTCACTAAGCGTCTGTTCTCCATGTCAGGATCGGCTCACATCAGCGTCTGTTCTCCATGTTAGGGGCGGCTGATCATCGTCCGAGTGCCAGCGAGGGACTCTAAGTAAAACTGTGCACCATGGTCCACCGGGAATAAGGAGGAATGGTCCTTCGGAAATTTAGGGGGTATGGTGTCAGTCCCTGCAAGCCAGCTTTTAAAACAACATACGTAATGAACAATCAACAAGAGAGTACGGACCGGAACCATCGGCGAAGACCACTGCGACGAAAAGGGACTAGCGATTGGAAACTCGGTTTGTGGAACACTTGCACACGCATACTCGCCTATGTGCTCAAGGACCGTGGATTCGGCATCGTAGCGCTGCAGGAGGTTTGTTGAAAGGGATCAATGGTGCGAACGTTTAGAGGTAATCATACCATCTACCAGAGCTGCGGCAACACACACGAGCTGGGAACAGCTTTATAGTGATGGGCGATATGCAAAGGCGCGTGATCGGGTGGTGGCCGATCAATGGAAGAATGTGCAGGTTAAGGATCAAAGGCCGGTTCTTCAACTTCAGAATAATCAACGTCCATAGCCCACACTCCGGAAGCACTGATGATGATAAGGACGCATTCTACGCGTAGCTGGAACGTGAGTACGACAGCTGCCCAAGCCACGACGTCAACATCATCATAGGAGACTTGAACGCTCAGGTTGGCCAAGAGGAGGAGCTTAGACCGACTATTGGAAAGTTCAGTGCTCACCGGCTGACGAACGAAAACGGCCTATGACTAATTGATTTCGCCGCCTCCAAGAATATGGCCATTCGCAGCACCTACTTCCAACACAGCCTCCCGTATCGGTACACCTGGAGATCACCACTGCAGACAGAATCGCAAATCGACCTCGTTCTGATTGATGGACGGCACTTCTCCGAAATTATCGACGTCAGGACATATCGTGGCGCTAACATCGACTCTGACCACTACCTGGTGATGGTTAAACTGCGCCCAAAACTATCCGTCATCAACAATGTTCGGTACCAACGACCGCCGCTGTACGACCTAGAGCGACTGAAGCAACCTGATGTCGTCGCTTCATACGCGCAGTATCTCGAGGCAGCGTTGCCGGAAGAGGGTGAGCTCGATGGGACCCCTCTTGAGGCCTACTGGAATACAGTCAAAGCAGCCATTGATGACGCAGCGGAGAACAACGTCGGTTATATGGGACGAAGGACGCAGCGCGGGCGGTCGCGCTGCAGCAAGGTCACCGGCAGAACGTGGAACGTTATAGACGAAAGCGGAGACAGCAGACCCGCCTTTTTAGGTGAAGAAACGCCGCCTGGAAGAAGCGGAGTGCGAGGAGATGGAACAGCTGTGCCGTTCTCAAGAAACACGCAATTCTATCAGAAGCACAACGCATCCCGCAAAGGCTTCGTGCCGCGAGCCGAAATGTGCCGGGATAAGCATGGGAGCATCTTGACGGACGAACTTGTGGTGATCGAAAGGTGGAAACAGCACTACGAGGAACATTTGAATGGCGCTGAGAGTACAGGCAGTGAAAGTCAAGGCAGCGGAGGAGATGACTACGTCAGTTCAGCGGACGATGGAAGCCAACCAGCCCCCACCTTGAGGGAAGTTAAGGATGCCATCCAACAGCTAAAGACCAATAAAGCAGCTGGTAAGGATGGTATCGGAGCTGAGCTCATCAAGATGGGTCCGGTAAAGCTAGCCACTTGTCTGCACAAATTGATAGTTTGAATCTGGGAAACTGAACAGTTACCGGAGGAGTGGAAGGAAGGGGTTATATGCCCCATTTACAAGAAAGTTGACAAGCTGGAGTGTGAGAACTTTCGAGCGATCACCATCCTTAATGCCGCCTACAAAGTGATTTCCCAGATCATCTTCCGTCGTTTGTCACCATTAGTGAACGAGTTCATGGGAAGTTATCAAGCCGGCTTCGTTGACGGCCGCTCGATAACGGACCAGATCTTTACTGTACGGCAAATCTTTCAAAAATGCCGTGAATACCAGGTCCCAACGCACCATCTGTTCGTTGATTTCAAGGCGGCATACGAGTAGAGCTATGGAAAATTATGGACGAGAACAGCTTCCCTGGGAAGCTGACCAGACTGATCAAAGCAACGGTGGATGGTGTGCAAAACTGTGTGAAGATTTCTGACGAACACTCCAGTTTGTTCGTATCGCGCCGGGGACTAAGACAAGGTGATGGACTTTCGTGCCTTATGTTCAACATTGCGCTAGAAGGTGTCAAGCGGAGAGCCGGGTGTAACAGCCGGGGTACGATTTTCAACAGATTTAGTCAAATTATTTGTATCGTGGATGACATGGACATTGTCGGCCGAACATTTGCAAAGGTGGCAGAACTGTACACCCCCCTGAAACGTGAAGCAACAAAAGTTGGACTGGTGGTGAATGCGTTGCGTTGCGTTGCGTTGCGTTGTAACGGAGTATTTCGTAGATTGCATACTGATAGTTGTCATGTATATTCTTTACCTTTCTTACCCCAATTGCTTATGGATTTCCATTTGGGATTCAATGGAAATCCAATTGGGGGTCCAAAATGATAAAACATGAAAGCTATCATTGCCGGCCACGCCCATCTTCTCCGTTACTAGGAAAGGGAAGGAAATTATATGACATCTACTTAACGAGAGGCCAGCGACTCACCGACGCCCTCATAGATGTCAAGGAATTGGATGGTGGGTAGGGTATGTGGTTTAGGAGTATCATTATAAGCAAATGATAGAAAATTTGTAGAAATACGTTGGGAGTGACTTTGCTAAGAAATTTATGTCACTCCATTATCCTTGCCGATGATTTTCCTCGGATGGGGCGAAGGTATTAGCCTTGCCCTGGCTAATAGCCTAGGTTTAAGCGCCTTTGCTCGCTCTGTGAAGCGAAAAAAGAGCAAAAAGAAATTAAATTCCCCTTCCCCCCTGATATGATAATGATTTTGATCAACAAATGAATTCTAAGTAGATGAATAAATGATAAATAGAAAACCATTCCCGTTATATTTATTATTATATTTACAGTTTATTATATTTACAATTTTGCATTACTACATAATAGAAGCGAAATGTATATTTGACCATAACGTGTTGGATGAATAGTGTGTTGGATAACTCCTTGCCAAAATACATTATATAATTATAAAACAAATCTTAACGAAATATCAAATAAACGAAATTCCTTATTGGTTTAAGAAGTTCTACCTAGTGAATTTTCAACACCAAAAGCTAATAGTGCTTTTTTATCATTTTAGGAAATGTGTTGCATCAAATTGTGACTTAAATATAATAATAAAACCTTCATATGACCTTAAGTATTGGAAGCCGAAAAGTGATCAAATTCCGTTGGTTTTGTAGAATATGACAAAAATCGATACTATGCCAAAAATTGGTCAAAATTTTGGCCAAAAATAACTATTGTAGGATGGGGGAAGCTTTTAAACTTGCCTTGGTTAATCAGCATAGGTTTAAGTGCCATTTTTCGCTCTTCGAAACGAGAAACAAAATAATTTGAATTTAATGTCCCTTCCCCCTATTCATTAACAGAATTGATTTGCTTAACCCAATTGCAACATAATTAATGAAAATGCTATATTTTAAAGATAAAAGCGCTCAAATCGGTTCACATTCTGTTGAGATCTTGATAAAACATATTTACCGTAAAACACACGCACATACAAAGTGGTCAGTTTGTTCAGCTGAGTCGATTAACACCCGACTCTTCGAGCTTCGGATTAAAAGTCGGTTTTTCAAGAGGTCTTAGAATCCTTATTAGGACTTAAGAGGGATAAAAAATATAAATGTACACTAGAAAGCATCGTCCCATAATTGCCATAAAATATAGAAATAATTCGACCGGTGGAACTCATCCACAGTCATCTTTCTTTCAATTATTCTTATTATATAATGGGTTTTAACACTGGCTCAACTTCACCGGCTGGTTTACCTCTGAGAATAGAGCTTTTTCTATTTATTTGACCACGTTCTAGCGAATATTTTTAAATTGTAAAATGCCTTTCAGACCTACTTAGCAGGAGCTCAAAAACGAAACTTTCATACGCGTAGGAGTAACAAACGGCTAATAATATGTATCGGTAGAGTAGTGTGCAATAAAAGAGTCAATAAAAGCATCAATGTTTTGTACTATGTTTGCTCTATTTCCGATACATATGAAAACTCTGGGATCGTGAAATGGTATGAGTCTAACTTTTAGCTCAATAATCTTAAAGAGAAAAAACAAATCTTCTTACCTCAAACTCCGCTACGCAGGGGCCTTACCTTGAAATGACGCTTATCTATCGTCTAAATTTGACTGAGTCACGCGATGTGACTTTTGCTATGATCCAATCTCGATCGGTCCGAGCGTCCGATGTCGTCGTCGTTGATGGTGCACCACTGATTACTCACAGCAGATCCTGAGTTCTTCCTTCGGCCACCGTTGAAAGCTCTGGAGCACGTTGCAACTCTACCGCTTAAAATTTGGTCCAGTTCTTCTCGTATCTAGGCAAATGTTCAGCTTCTACTCAATCCAGACTCAGAGTATTTAACTAATTCTTGAAAGGGCTTAAATTTAGGTTGTTTCACTTAAACTTAATTTGAATAAACTTAAAACTTTTTTTTAGTAAATGACAGAAGAAAAAAAACCGGAAGCGATTTTTATACGTCATATCTCGTACGTGGCACACTTCGATCGTCCAAAAGTTGGACTGGTGGTGAATGCGTCAAAAACAAAGTACATGCTTGTGGGCGGAACCGAGCGCGACAGGGCCCGCCTGGGAAGCAGTGTTACGATAGACGGGGATACCTTCGAGGTGGTCGAGGAATTCGTTTACCTCGGATCCTTGCTAACGACTGATAACAATGTTAGTCGTTAAATACGAAGGCGCATCTTTTGTGGAAGTTGGGCCTACTACGGGCTCCAGAAGAAACTGCGGTAAAAAAAGATTCGCCACCGCACCAAATGTGTCATGTACAAGACGCTAATAAGACCGGTTGTTCTCTACGGTGTTCGCTTCCGACCCGGCAGGTACGAGTTGGCGTGGAGCGCAGCGAGCGAGATTGGCAGACCAGGTGCAAAACGACTTGGCAAGCGTGGGTCGTATCCGAGGATGGAGAGATGCGGCCTCGAACCGTGTATTGTGGCGTCAAATTGTTGATTAAGTGTTATCTGTTTGGATGTAGACTAAATAAATGAATGAGCAGTCACAAAGTTTATTCAAACCCAAAAACCCTCCGGATCGTGGCCAGCAAAACAGGAATGATTCGGAGTGGTCTTTAAACCGTATTCATCCCATTTTCATTTTTATTAGCAAACCATGAATTTGGAGCCTTTGAACCACCTTTTTTAGACCCTGTTTTGAAAGTTGCTCAATTTTTCGAGGGCAAGTGACCCAAACAGAATCTGAAAGAGCACTGGAACCAAACAATGAATTGATTAGGTGCCGGTAGTGTTTGAAAAATCTGGATGAAATGCAAGATGTTGCGAAAGAATCGGTCAAGAATTGTTTTTTTTTGCCAGTTGCTAAGGTAGTGAAAAATACTACTTGGTGAGCTACTTGGTTAGATAGCTTTTCAAAATTTTAGAACTGAACTTACATTTTTGCCGACAATTTTGACCTACAGAAGAATGTTAACAGAAATTATGAACGAACAGTTGGTTTTATGATTTTATTTAACTTCATCCCGCTGCCATCGTGTGGAGCAACGAACGCCCACTGGCAAGCCACCGGTACCATGACGCCATCAAGACGCCTGCGTAGCCAGCACGGTCAGACGAATCATCGTCGCCTTCGCCGGAAAGTCTACCGTTTTCGGCACCCACCGGAAAGTCTACAGCCTTCGGCACTCCGCCGGAGAAGTCATCGTCTTCAGCACTGCGCCAGAAAACCACCCATTGTCTTCGGCATCCCGCCGGAACCTAAGGTCACCGAAAAATCCTGCGTGGTACGTGGAAACTTTGTTATCATGGTCATGAAATAGTTTCCCTTAGCTAGTACAGAAATTTCGTCCAACCCGAAAGAAATCGTGAAGCAATGAATTTGTTGAATTAGAAAAGAGTCTGAAACTCGATAGATTTTGTTTCTGCAGTTTCCGTGGCACGCTGCCCAGCCCATGATTTCATAGTTGACGTAACAACCATTGCACTTTCACATGTATGTTGGAATATGATATTGAACATCCCTAAAATAACATTAGCAGCTCTCACTGTTATACAAGGCACCAGCTTGCTATTCAACCGTAAAGGAGGAAAGGCAGTTGAGACCAGTTTTTAACAGTGAGAGCTATCGTTCGGTTGTGTGCTATTTTTTGCTATTTTTCAAGATCAGAAAGTTATCTACTGTGTTTAAATAGTTGCGATATCCGAAGTTCTCGTCCACGACGCGTATCCAGTTTATATTTTTGAAGTGTGGTCAAGATTATTCTTACATTTTGGGGGCTCGTCCGGGAACCACGGTGAAGAAGATAGTTTGTGTAAATGAGATGATTCTCGAGCAATAACTGCGTATACTTTTGCGGGAATGTGGTGAAAAAAGAACTATAGTTTGTATCGACTACTGAACAATAAGTAAATCTCGACGATAGCACAATGGATTTGTATGGTTATCACTACCCTGTGAATCAATTGACGTACGATGAAGAACAGAAATTATGCTCCGTTATATCGGATTATTTGTCGAATCTGGGCCGTGCATTAAATACAATTACACAACATGTAGCAGAAATGAGAAGTGATATGTACGAGATGGCTTCTAATAATAAGAATATTGTGCTAAATCTGGAGTGGTGTCACGAAACAAAGGCCGCTCCGAATCAACTAGCGACACATGCCTCTTGTGAAGTTGAACCACAACGAGAGCATATGATTGATACTGTCGCCGTTACATCAACAAGCGATGCGGAGCGCAAACAAATTCACACGGGCAAACTAAGAAGCTTGGACTTAGTTCCTGAAGGCAACTGTGTATGTAAAATTGAAATTCGAGAAGTGGATGAAGAAATGCAGAATTCAGTTGTGCCAAAACAAACAAGAAAAATAACCTTCAACGGGCTAGAATACAACTTCAAGTGTAAACAGCCAAAATCTACCCGATTTGCAGATGTACAAAATATTCTATTCAAGCTTTGCTATTGCACAAATAACGACGAAAAGAGGCGAGAGCAACACGCTATAATAAAGTCAGGAAGGCGATTCAGGAAACGCAGTAAAATTAAAGAGGATTATTGGATTTCGTTAATTATCATCCAGGTCGAATGATGGTCAGTATGGCCGAATGTTGGAATTATTTTGGAGCATCCCTAATTGTATGAATCTGTATTGAACTGTATGAAATAAAAGCTAATAAAACAGTATCTATCAGCATGTGGTTGAAGATAGCCGCTCATGCAAACTATAAGTTAAAGTTGTTTCTCTTTACCTTTCTAATCTAGTCGGTAGTTCAAGTCCGTGGTCCCTTAAACCTACATGTATTTAAAATGATTTAAGGACAAACATAGCAAATTAAAAACATTCCAACCCGTAAACACTTAAATGAGGTTTGTAACATGTAACGTATCGATGTTGCCATTGGCGTAACTACAGGGAGGCTAGGGGGGGCTATAGCCCCACCTAGAACTAAGTTAGCCCCCCCTAGAATTTTTGCCACTTTGCAGGAACATTGAACTTATCTAGCTCTCTGATCATATATAGGCGTAACTGCCAGAAATGAGTTCTCTTCATTCACATCTCTCTCTCTACGAAATATTGAACCTATTTAAAAAAAATCGAACTTCGAACAATTGTTATATCTTACGATAGGAATGTTAAACACGAAAAATAGTACGCTCCCTTGATTCTCCAACGCAAGAAATCATTACTTTAGGAAATTGAAGTAGGAACAGTGGTTCCATGCTGCTATAGAATAGATAATAGAAGCAACAGACTAAAGTAACAAACACATTTTTTATAAAATATTGATTGGATAAAGAAAGTTCTAGTGGCATACTGAACTGTCTGTATGGTCTTAATATTGACACAGCATAACATGTTGGACAAATTGATTAAGGAACACAGGACGCAGGTTTTCTCAGCAAGTATTTAATCTTTAAATATTTTAAAGTTTTTACAGAGTTTTGCGAGTATATTTAATTAAACCTAGCGTGTTCATAGTTCTTAAAGATGCATGGCCTTTCTGAAAGAATTATCAAAAGAATCCTTCCGAAAAAGTGAGAGCCAAATACTACGTATCATATGTCTGTACCGATCCAGATATTTTGAAAGCATCTTTCTGTAGCTTTGAATGGTAATTTGTGGGATTTTTCTGCTATTTTCAGCAAAATAAATTAAGTGATTCCAGAAATCAGGCATAATCAGAATTTTGAAAGAAAATGTCTTTTGTCTACTCAGACATCAACGTCAGATGATTTGCGATCCATGGAGAAGAAACTTCTGCAGCGTTGCCAAGCGATTATGATTTGCACTTTTAAGTATGTTCGTCTCGGGTCTACCTCCTCTAGCTTATCTGAGAAAAATCGATGTTTTCAATAATTTTCCTTTCCAATCACAAACAGAAATAAAATCTGAATTTTGAAAGAAAACTTCTGACGCCATTATTGTTTCTGCAGCGTTGCTCTCTGACGAGCGTTTGTGATTCTGATACTGACGGAAACTTCCTTCAGTACCGCGGGAATGCAACCGACGCCATTGTTTGCTATCAACCCTTTCTTTTCATAAAATGCTGGTCCTGAAAAGAGTCGATTTTTAATCCACAATGCGTCTTTCAAATCACTCAAAGCAATCAAACGTTAATCCGAACCTTGCGTTAAAAATTCACTGCTGCTGCTGTCCGACGGCCGCTCGATGATTTTCCTCTAAGACGCTAAGAATAAATGTTCTGATATCCCGAGACCGCAATCGACGCCTAAAAGAACAGATTTTCTCTCCACTAAGCGCTTTTCTAATCACTGATGGAAGCGAAACGATAATCTGAGCATTGCGTAGTTATTTATCTTGAGTACTGCTATTTTCGGCGACGGCCAGCGCATTCTAATCCATAGTTTTTGATAGTTGGGGAAAATCTTAAAGAGTTCGTCGATTGATTGATACCAAAATCTCGAAAATCGGTACTTTTCGTGAAGGTCTCAAATTTGAATATGCAGAATTACCTCCCTATCTTTGCAAAGGACGTAATCCTTCGTCAAAAATTAGCCCCCCCTAGAATTTTTCGTTAGTTACGCCAATGGATGTTGCAGCTGTAATTACCGAAGTAAACGCGAAATAAGCCAAATTTGCTGAAATTTTGAATGGTTGATACGTCAACTATTCAAATGATATAAGTGCAGTGCTGTTCTCTTTAGGTTTCCATTATTCCGTTGGTAGATTGCACCTCAGACCTCTATTCCTTTAGGGAAGATCCATAAAGGACGTCACGCAAAAATATGCGATTTTCAAACCAAAAACCCCCCTCGTCACGCTTTTTGTGACAAACTCTGAAATTTTTGCATGGATCGTTACGCTGCTCTGAACCCTCCTCCATCCTAGATGCGTGACGTACTTTGTGGATGACCCCCTATTAGTTTTGCGTTTCAGTTAAGCGAACTGGGGCAAAGGATTGTTGTTTGGTTTTTCCCGGATTCAGCTGGTGATTTTGATCATTCAGCCAGCAACCGTTCGAGAATTTCCCCAGAATTGTCTCAAAAATAGTCGGCCAAGTCAACAGACAGGTGGTCTCTCGTGCGCGAAAGTGGCACTAAAGCCATCAAAGTTTGGGAATTCCCTCAGACGATTTGCGACCGGTTACATCGTAGAACATGTATGTCTATAGAGAGCAACTGAATGGAAGCGATAAATATCACAACACAAACTATATTGTCAATCCTGCCGGCTGGGATTCGGTTTGCAAAGCCTCAATGACAAATATGTCATTTGTTTTAGTTTCCTCTCCAAACGTAAAACGATATAATATATACCTATACATTACTTGAGGGTAATAAAAAACAACGTCGGCCTTCAATCAAATTCATAAGCATATAGCCTTAGTCTTAGTTTCCATAAATCCCCATCTGACGGATAAACAAACATTAAGCTCCATTATGAAGACAAACGGCTCCCGTTTATGTCATCGCCACTTTGAACCCTTCTATTGTATCAAAGTGGATCATAAATCTCAATCCAAGACGATACTTCCTGCATCGTGCGCTCAAACAATGAAAGGTGTTTCTTCTACACCAGGAAGTGCCCAAATGTGTTCGATGGTAAAGAGAGGAAAAAATGCATCCTCTGTCGTACTTCATAATACTTTTTTTTTACTTCATCTCTTAATGATATGGAAATGAATTGGTGTTTTTTCTGTTAATAGAATTTATGATCCCATCATCTATCCCATTTGGTAGGTGCGTTCGGAAATTATGATCCGTAAAAAATTACACCCTCTCAATTTCCCATACTGTAACCGTCGCACATAGGGGTATTTTCGCAATCTAGCCGGAATAAATTATTTTATCTCTCAAACTGCTATATTTCACCTTATTTTATGATACTGTGATGATAATTTAGCTAAAATATCAGTTTTCTTAATTTTCACTTTTTGACCCATGTGCTTTACCCTTTAAAACCTTGAAAAACAATGGTAATTCCAATTAATTCATTCTCATCAACGCTGCTACCGAAATCAGCTCAACTCTTTGTGTTTGCATGGGGAAATATAGAGCTAAAAGATGGTGTCATGGAAATTGCTCTATGACTCTTCCTCTTTTCATAGGGAGGTTGAATGTATGATATAGGCCATAAATGCCTTAAATACAGTACCAAACTAAAAACATCCGCTTTCAAAATGGCGCAAATTTGCGCAAGATTTTTCTTCGGGATCCTAAAATATAGACATAAATGCGTCCTCTCTATATTGAAATATTACCGAATATCATCGAATAAGTGTTTTATGCTTATTGAAAATATGAGTAACATTATCTAGTTTCAGATCGAAAATGGACTTCGAATTACTCTTTTGTAATTCTGTTCAGAACCATTCATTCTTGTCAAAAATATGTTTACATGATACTATTTTGTCTACTTTTTCATGGTATGTACTGATCTGTGGATTGCTGTGACAAATATTTGACCACAATAGAACATACCGAACGTAATCAAATTCAACAGAAAAAATAATTAATTTCCTCAACGAAAAACCTCTTACTTTCTAGAAGTGTAGTGGTAAAACTTTAAATCTAAATAGAAAACCTAGTACTAGGAGTCGCTCGTCTACTATTCAGAGAAGTTTGAGGCATATTTGGACTGCTCTAGGACAATTTTGAAAATTTAACTTTATTCCGGCTAGAATGGCGAAATACCCCTATGTGCGTCGTCGGTAGCAGAGCAACTAGGATGGGAAGCAACAAAAATGGAACAATCACCGTCATCTTGATGGGATACTAATTTTTTTCTCACCATCGCTAACTGGAACTGAAGGTGAGTGCAAGGATGCTATCGTGCACAGAAAGAGACCAACTAAGGAAGAACAGATCGCTCTTCATAGAAACAGAACGATAACTAATCTATCCACATAAATAGATCGTGTTACAATGGCACCAAGGATTCCCATGAACAGGGTGATCTTCGAAAAATCATACCATTCTACCCATAATTCCTACAAGTTGATCTCCTATATGAGGCACCCTCTAACGAAAAAAGGACAGCGAGTAAAAAATTCTCATGCCTTCCCAAAAAAGGGATCCCTAACGGGAACCGACACACCGAGTGGGAAGCCAGAAAAACAGAAGATTGCCTGCAACAGGTTGAAAAATGTAAAACGAGAACGACGACGACGACGGACGTAAAATCCTCTATAGCGAGCTAGACGAATCGGTGGGAACCATCCAACCCGAACACTTGTTCCTGGCATAAATGCGACCGACCTCATGTGTGGAGGAAAGCAAAGCAACGATCCGCAAAACAAAGAACCAAATCGTTGAGACAGATACCGTGTGCAGGCTCACACAACGCACCACACAGCCAGGATCAAACTGTGTGTGGGAGATTTGTGTGAGGATCCGGGATTGGAAACAAAAAAATCACACGGAAAGACATCGTAAAAAAGTAAGTCCTTCCCGGGCTTAAGCATGTAGCATATATTATGCGAAGATCTGTAGAGCACCAAAATGAATATGAAATTTCATGGCCCATACAGAGCGGATGCTGTGAGGGACAATGCAAGATATCGGCCCTCGTCAGACTACCTTTTCGGAATCGCTGTTGGTGCTGAGGATGATGATGAAAAAATGATGACTGTTGGGCTGGGAGAATCTTGGCAGGTTTTTTTTGTGTCTATGGTTGAATAAAAAACTAGTATTATCATGAAACTTCCTGTGGCATATCCGGTAGTTTGTGATGGTAATGAACTAAGGTTCAATATGTTTGATATACTAGTTCCAATTTGTATGTTTATTGCTTTCATTCTCACAATACTTCATGATTGAAATAGATGAGGGAAAGAATACCAGCGTTGCATCAGTTGTAAACTCTTTCTGCATCCCGTATTCAGTATATTCTCACACAAATTCAAGGTTTTGCCTATTCCGTATACTAAGCATACGTAAAAGCTATAGGATCACTCCAAAGCCGAACTTTTGATAGAAGGCAAGGAAATTCATAGTGTTTAATTTGGTTAATTGAATAAAGAGTTTGCTTGATTAAGGCTCGTGAACGAGAAGCTAGCTTTTTTAAAAAGAAAGTCTAGAAAATTTAAAATCGCATGATAATAATACAGATCCCATTCGATTTTGGCAATACGTTTGGAACATTTATGTTGCCATAATCGAATGATTTTTGCTTTCTCATAATACTTCACATTTCTTCACGTATTGTGACACTAGACACACTGTGAGGATTTTTTACGGGGATTTTGATATCGTAGCGTTTTTTCAGGCGATTTCTTTTACGAATTCGTTTTACGTCGATTTTGGGAACTAACCAGTTTTTCATGTGGATTTTTAAATTTAAGCGTTTGTCCTTGAAATTTTTTACGTCATTTTTTACGAATTTGTTTTACGTCGATTTAGGGGTCTAACCTTTTTTACGAGGATTATGAGATTTACGCGGTTTATAATTTAGTAAATTATTTTCAAAAAAAGGATGGCTCGTTTGGCCCAGTCATTCGACCGAATGACTGCCCAACCTTTTCAAGCCACGAGTCAATTTTTAGAATTCACACATGCTAGCGGGCCTGAAAATATTTCCTAAATAATTAGGGTAAGACGGTATAATATGCCCCCCCTAAGGCAACTCCTCGATAACTTTTTACTTTTTAACGCAATTTATGCAAACTTTGTGTTATTTGGTAGTCCAGGGAGTTGCAAATGCATTGCCCGTGAGTAGTCATATAAAAATATTACAGATAACACGTAATAAAGCTTTTTTTAAAAGTCGTGAAAAATTGAATTTCAAAAAGTGCCTGGGCAATACGCCCCACCTCAACCAAAGACGTTTCAACCGCTGCAGGCTCGCTGCGCTTGTGTCCAGTTGGTAAGGGCGTATTGTCCTGCCTACACTGGGGCGTTTTGGCCAGTGAAACATTTTTTCGAAAATCGTTACATTTTTGAAGATGGAAGCAATTTTATATCATATTAACCACTGAGAAAAGTTATTTTGTTGCCCAACTGAGTGTTCCAGTGCTCGTTTTGCGGACAGTATGCCAGAGTCGCTCCAGAATGTTGAGCAAACAAACATGAAAAGTTACATCAAAACTATAACTTTTTGTATTTTGCTATTATTTTCATTGTGTAATGCAAAAATACTTCCACATTCACATAGTATGATGGGTTTACAAATACTTATGAATACCAACTGATTTTGACCCTTAACTAGTTATAGTTTTCTAGAAATCAAGGCCAGGTGGGGCGCATTATACCGTCTTACCCTATTGTTTTGTTTGCATTTTCTAGAAAAACTAAATACGATTTATTGCGCTTTTTGCACTTTATAAGAGTTCTGCGAGATTTTTTTTCTCACAGTCATCTTTTTCTCACACTCAATACACTCAAAAAAGTTTGATTTTCCGTGTATAATATTTGAGTGTGAGTGCCCAATCTGAAAACAAATAGACGTCAAATCATGGCGGGAATCGATTTAGTGTACACGCTTACATGTGACTAACGAGTAATGGGTTATAATTGGGTAAATTTCAGTAACAAAAATCGATCAACCCGAAATGAGAGTGGGTGTGAGAAAAAGAAGCGGGCAAATCACAATCTACACATAACTCTTCAAATTGGTGAAATCGGCAATAAATGCGTTCGAACATTTTTTTTGTGTATTTTGATTTCGTCGTTAATCTATTCACACCAACATGCGGTGAGTTCAGTGCGTGATTTCGCTTGTTTCGGACAGCAGAACGATCGCGCGATCGGCCGAATAATTGTGTTCTGCATTGCGCGGCCGGTAATAAAAATCAGTTCAGTGCGTGATTTCGCTTGTTTCGGACAGCAGAACGATCGCGCGATCGGCCGAATAATTGTGTTCTGCATTGCGCGACCGGTAATAAGAATAGCTATCGAACAATTAAGTGCAGTGCGTGTTTTAGTCGTCGGGAAAGAAATAAAATATCTATATTGTGTTCGGGGTTCGGTGGCTCATGCGCATGTCGCACGCTGTCGAAAAAAGCGCCTTATTTAATAATTTGCTGTAGCCATCGAGCAAGTGGGTACAGAGTGCTGCGCTTCCGTGCGGTCGTCCAAAACGCGAATCTCCTCAGTTTTCATATGCCACCGGGCGTGCATGTTTTAACTTTTAACTCGTATTAGTGTTATTTCCCATCCCATAGATCGCATCACTTACCGAAGTGAATCCAGATAAATTATCCTTTGTAACTAAAACGATATCCTATCCCACGACAATCGTGGAGATGCAGAGATGTACTCGGTCTCTAGTAGCAACGAGAGTCGGACTAACAATCCTTTCATTCCTATATGACCGTAAGGACGTGGCCGGCGCCGTTATTGACATTAAATATTTGAGCTCCCGAAACGTGTACATTTAGAATGGGTAGCTAATCCCAAGCCCCATTCATTGTGTTCTCTGTACAATTTCGCAAGTTCAGTCAATCACGGAGTAGCAACTACGAATTGTGCGGTCATAATGCTCATGCTCATGCTCATGCTCAATCTATTCACACCAACATGCGGTGTTGGAAATGGAAATTTCGTTACTTTACCGGCATATTGAATGGCGAGTGAAATGTACCAGATTCCAGCAACACACTGTGCCAAGGTGCTTTATGTTCAAGGCATTAAGATGTTTGGCGATATCTGCCAAAGAAGCCAATTCACTCACCTCTTCAGGATCATTCAGATCCTGCAGTGCTTTTCCTTTACCTTATACAAATAGTGCCATTTTCTTTTTGAAAAGAATAAATTCTTCCAAGCATCAAATTCGCAATAATACGAAAAGTTCCGTATTCGACTTTCATTTCCGTTAAAATCATTTGTAGTGGGTTCCCTATCGTTGATAAAATCGAATGTCTTAATAATGAGCGTTTTCGCATATCGATTCTTTAGGTGGCAATGGCGGCAAAATATCGCCATACCTATGTATGTGATTGCTTTTCCTTCCTTCGAATTGTCAAAATGAAATTGTTCTTTCCTGTCATTGCCGGTGCTTCATTAGGATCACTTAAGTTTTCGAAGGAAAAAAAAGTTCTTTTACACAGGTTTGAACAACCCTTTTTGACCCTTACTTCGGAAGTGTCTATAATTTCACTTTGTATGCGTTACGCAGGTGTGTTACGTATTAATCTATCAAGAAATCTCGTGAATTATTGAATAAAATGTATGGTATTTGAAACAAATTCACTTTGACAATAAACATATAATTATAACAAATGATATGATATGGAATTATGCCTATGTTTCTGATTTGTTGCAAAGAAACAAATGATTTTAATTGAGGAACATATAGAAGCATGTACAAAAAAATCTTCTCCGAAAAGCAAAAAACGTAAAAATTGAAAGGAATTTCAAAAATTTCTTCAGTGGAAGCTAGATAGCAAATGTGAGCATGTTTTGAGACACTAATAGTTCACTTGTATGCATGTATGTGTGCGTATGTGTGCAAATTCTGAAATTTACTACCATACAAATCTCGCTCATTTTTAAGGTATTGAACAAGTTTAGTTTTACCAAATTAGGCATCCATAAGGCGAAATATATGTTATTATTGAACGCTATTGAGTTTCGCTCAGATCAATTACTGATTTAGTTAGTTCTGGATTAATTAATATCGAGGTCTCTGGAAATTACGAGTACAATATACTAAACCACCGTACAATATATGCAACCAACGTTACGATAGTTACTAACCATGTCACAATAGTTATTCAATCCGACGAGCGCCTTATAGATAGGCAGCATGAAGTACAGTACGTTATCATTCGTTGAGTTATCACTTAACCCATGACATCCGCCTTTGGGTAGGCAATTATTTTGTCACTTTCACGGTAAATCACCGTGGGAAGCTGAGTAGTTTTATCTCTTTTTAAATACTGGAGTCTGGAAAAAATTTCCTTATAACTAAGGAAGGGTCAAAATCTCACTGTAGGTGGATTAATCTGGGTTTTTTCTCTGTCATTCCCAAAAATTTCTCTGTCATTCAAAAATGACCATGAAGAAAGTAACCTTTCCCCAGGTGGGTGTCATCCATATCTCGCACAATGGGCTTGTTTTGCAGCCAACATTGCGCGACTGGCCCCCACTGGCATGTCTGGATCCCAATGGGAATCAAATCAGATGTTGGTAAACAACACAAATACTACCGTAAATTTTACTTTGAGATGTTGGCTGCAAAAACATGGCGCCGTGCCAGGTGGCTGCCTTTCCCACGTTTTTCGCGTTTTTCACGTCAGTATTTTCATCGTTTGCAAGAGAGTAGAATATGAAGCTGGCAGCTTTTTCACGTAAAGTTGCTTTTAAATCTTCTGCGAGAACTTTTACTCTTCATCGTGTTCCGCTCAAACTAATGCAACTGTCAACAACAGCCGAAATGCATTCCTTAAGAAGTTCTCCGTCCTGGAAAGGTTTCATCTGTTCTACCAAAATGTTACTAACAGCAAAACTGGCCCGTACTGCATTTTCAGACTTCGTATTAGCTTGAGTGAAAAGAATTTGTAGGATTATAAATCCATCCCAAGCAGAAGCGCGGCCACGTTCCGAGACGTGGGTAGGACAAAAACTGGAATACTTTTATGGAATTTCAGCGACTTTCCGGAGGTCCTCTCGGATATCAAGACATTTTTGCGTATTTCCAGAAGTGACTATGGATTCCTGTAAATTTTATAAAATATTGGATGATTTCGAGCAACTATCACTAACTTCTAGGAATTCGAACCTTTAAAATTATTCAGAAATTTCACTACGATCTACCAGTAAAGCTTATTATCGTCCAAGAATCTTTAACGGTGTTCAGTACTATTTACGGGGTTTTCAAAAATCACAAGAACAATGTTACTCCGAATTTCAATTTTTGCCTTTCTCGTATACTAAGTATACGGTAAAGGCTATATGATCGCTCCAAAAACAAACTTTTTATAGAAGGCCCGGAGACCCATAGTGTTATATACCAATCGACTCAGTTCGACGAATCGAGGTGATGTCTGTGTGTGTGTGTGTGTGTGTGTGTGTGTATGTGTGTGTGTGTGTGTGCGCAAAACTACTCAACAAAATGTCACTCATTTTTCGAGCACTTATCCTCAACCGATTTGCTCGCAACAAGTTGCATTCGACGCAGAATCCTGTCCCATTGTTTCCTATTTGAAATTGGCCAGATCGGACTATGGGATCGAAAGTTATGGCCAAAATACAAAATCATACGAAAAAATCGCGTAAAAAATGTCACTCATTTTTCGGGCACTTATCCTCAACCGATTTGCTCGCAACAAGTTGCATTCGACGCAGAATCCTGTCCCATTGTTTCCTATTTGAAATTGGCCAGATCGGACTATGGGGTCGAAAGTTATGGCCAAAATACAAATTCATTTGAAAAAATCGCGTAAAAAATGTCACTCATTTTTCGGACACTTATCCTCAACCGATTTGCTCGCTCGATCGGACTATGGGATCGAAAGTTATGTTCAAAATACAAAATCATACGAAAAAATCGCGTAAAAAATGTCACTCATTTTTCGGGCACTTATCCTCAACCGATTTGCTCGCAACAAGTTGCATTCGACGCAGAATCCTGTCCCATTGGTTCCTATTTGAAATTGGCCAGATCGGACTATGGGGTCGAAAGTTATGGCCAAAATACAAAATCCTACGAAAAAATCGCGTAAAAAATGTCACTCATTTTTCGGGCACTTATCCTCAACCGATTTGCTCGCAACAAAATGCATTCGACGCAGAATCCTGTCCCATTATTTTCTATTTGAAATTGGCCAGATCGGACTATGGGATCGAGAGTTATGGCCAAAATACAAAATCATACGAAAAAATCGCGTAAAAAATGTCACTCATTTTTCGGGCACTTATCCTCAACCGATTTGCTCGCAACAAATTGCATTCGACGCAGAATCCTGTCCCATTGATTCCTATTTGAAATTGGCCAGATCGGACTATGGGATCAAAAGTTATGGCCAAAACACAAAATCATACGAAAAAATCGTGTAAAAAATGTCACTCATTTTTCGGGCACTTATCCTCAACCGATTTGCTCGCAACAAGTTGCATTCGACGCAGAATCCTGTCTCATTGTTTCCTATTTGAAATTGGCCAGATCGGAAAATGGGATCGAAAGTTATGGTCAAAATACAAATTCATACAAAAAAATCGCGTAAAAAACGTCACTCATTTACGGACACTTATTCTCAACCGATTTGCTCGCAACAAGTTGCATTCGACGCAGAATCCTGTCCCATTATTTTCTATTTGAAATTGGCCAGAACGGACTATGGGATCGAGAGTTATGGCCAAAATACAAATTCATACGAAAATATTGCGTAAGAAATGTCACTCATTTTTCAGGCACTTATTCTCAACCGATTTGCTCGCAACAAATTGCATTCGACGCAAAATCCTTTCCCATTATTTCCTATTGAAAATTGGACAGGTCGGACTATGGAATCGGAAGTTATGACCAAAATACCTTTTTTCATAAAAATCGCAAAATATGTCACCTATTTTTCGGACACCTAACCTTAATCGATTCACACGCAACAAGTTGCATTCGACGCAGAATCCTGTCCCATTGATTCCTATTGAAAATTGGCAAGATCGGACTATGGGATCGGAAGTTATGGCCGAAACACCATTTTAGCCTTTTTATACGAAAAGGCTGTATGTTCGCTCCAAAACCAAAGTTTTACAGAAGGCCTGGAGACCCATAGTGTTATATACCAATCGATTCAGCTCGACGAACTGAGATGATGTCTCTGTCTCTCCACTTCATACGGGAGTTTGGCGGAAAGACGGTCATGAGATTTATATCATAACAAATATTGCCCTCCGCTCGCGTGATGGGAATGACATTTTCGTTTTCTTTTGTGTAGTCGGAGCTTCAGTTCAACTAACATCCAAAAGTGATATCCTTAAAATATATGACTGGGTGAAATAAAACAGGGTTATGTACGTCAAAAAGACTGGAAAAGGAAACAAAAACGTCGAAATTCTTATTAGCATATTGTAGATCAAGCTGAAAACCGAACCGAGGTCCCGCGAACTCGCATTTCCGGATGTTGCAACTGCATCGCGAGTAGTGCGCAACTGTGCCATAGTCGGGCACCACTCGCGATGCAGTTGCGACATCCGGAAATGGGACAAAATATGATTTTCGGTTTTCAACTGGATCTACAATATCTTTGCCATAAATAATCTGATTTTCATAGAACGGACAAAGAAATTTGTCTTTTTTACTCCTAGCCACTAGCTCATCTTTTTTCAAGCACACACATTTTACGAAGGTCGAGAAAGGCACCATCACCGCTAGGTGGATTAATCTGGGTTTTTTTTCCTACTTCTAAAATTTCTTGCAAACGTAGGTATATTTATAATTCCTATAGATTCCAATAAACTCTTAGAGAAGCTTTCAGAATTCTTCTTCCCATAGCACTATGGGGCGGCTCCATACAAGTAGGTGGCCGAAAATATTTTCATTTCATTTCTGCAATATTTCACACTTATATCGTAGATTATTGTCTAAAAGATGTGAAATACTTGTTTTGCATGTCGTTATTACTTCTAAGGTCTCCAAACTCCCTGGAATACAGACCTTTGATCTCTATGGAATATATCCCTTTTATCTACGAATGTCTCATGTACACAGCAGTCTATAGATGTGTATTTTATTGCAGCGCAGACCTGTAGAGTTCAAACTAGAAAATTGTATACTGTTTTTATGTGAATTGAGTTGTACAGATGTTCTAAGTTGCACAAGGACTCCGTCAAATACAGGCCATTGCATCTACATACGTAACAGGTTGTCTTTGTAGGATTTTTCAGATTGGTTCAGGCTCTTAACCCGTAAAACAAGTAAAGGAATACAATATAAAGCTCTATTAAAGCTAAACGAACTCCATGCAATAAAAGCTTCCAAGATATATAAGTATACTGCAACAACATTTATTTATTCATTATGTACATGAACATCCTCAACAAAATCATCATTTATTTCTTCAAGATCGATTAAAATATCTGCAATGGTATATTTTTCTGTACTCGAATCTGTTGTATTGCAAGAAGTTTCAGTCACTAAAAAACTTTGAACATCTTCTGGATATTCCAGATTAGATTTATTTTGAAGTCGCTAACCTAAGTTGAGGGAGCTTATCAAAGGATCCGACGAGTTCATAGCACGAATGAAAACGTCATGTAAATTTTCTTCTCTTGAGGCTTTCCTGGCATGATGAGTACGACTTTTACAAAGTACAGTACAAACACTTCACACGATTTACCTTCGCAATCACAGCTCACTATGCACTCAGATAGACATTCATAAATGTTCTGTTTATTTATTTCACCTAGGTACATACCAATAATTATCGAAAGATGTCCTTAGGCACAGACATTTTTGCTTCTTGTATTCACATATTGGATTTTAATTAATATCAAAATTTTACTTTTTATGAAATAATTTCAAATGAAGCCTAGAGTATTTTCGTAACCCTCAAGAGTATATTGTTTTTTTTCATATTTATTTGCTTGATACTTGATAGATAATGAGTTGCCTCCTCTTGGTGAGCCTACGCCAAATGGAGTATCATATAGCTGCATAAGCTATCGTGTACACGGCCTACCACGAAGCCTACGACACTTTTCGTGTTATCTACTATCTCTATTTTAACTGTTCTTGATGCTCTTTTGTCATACGCATGGGATTTGTATCCAGCCCATCACAGTCTGCCGTGTATTATGAGAATAATTACATTTAATGTTTCAAAATTAATGACTTTTTTCGAAAAAGTGATCGGAATCGCAGATTTGCAGCCATAAGCAGCTGGAATTTGTTTTAATGCCTTCTGGGAGGTCCAAAGAAAGTCGTAGTGGTAGTCGCTAAGCGAAACTTTTTTGTATGGAACTTTTTGTATGAAAAAAAAATTTTTTTTTCTCCTAGTCATTTTCGGATGTTTCACTACCTATTTTCCCATAACTAACCCGTTCTTCGCAAGTCCATGAAACAAGCTTTCAGAAACTTTTTAAAGAGTTGGAAAAGAGCTACTGTAGCCGAAGATATTGACAGTTGAATAATGCATTGATTTTTCAAGAACTAAAAAGTGTCTGGCACTAATGCCTATATCTTGATAACCATATGGCTTAGAGTGCTGATATTCTGGGGTTTAATGCTCCAAAGCATTAGCATTTAGTAGGTCAACTTGAATTACGAATCAGAGAAAGTCGATTTTTTTTATTTTCGGCCACTTGATTCCCCATAGTGCATAGGCATGCTACCAGACATCCGGATGTACTACAATCATCATAAACTGCTTCATATTCGCATATTTCAAAGATTGTTCTCTCATATCCTTGACTAGTTTGTTAACTTTTGGAGATGAGTTCAGCAGTCTAGTGACTACCGCTCCTTCCTTATAGACAGGAGGTCTGACATAGTCACTTCGTCACTTTTCGAAATGAATCCTTGATCTATAATTCTGTTCATCTACCTTCCCAAGTTAAAGAAAACTCCTTTCCAGAAAGTTTTCCAGAATTTCATGGAAGAGCTGATACCATTAAAAACTTCTTGAAAAATTTCAATACATCATTAAGCACTTTTTGGAATGAAAACAATTCCTCAAAGACTCTGAGAATCCTTTCGAAATAGATTTCTCCCCTGCAATCCCTGGAAACCTCCACGATTGTCAGTTTAACCTCTGATAATCTTTTAAATCTCTGATTAACTTTGAAACATTTTAATGATTTTTTTAAAGATCTAGAAATTGAAATAGTATTGATAGTATTAGAGCTTTTAGTTATCTATATGGTATGTTCTTACCATAATCATGGGTAGGACATTGCTTCGACTGTCCTACCCAGGTATTTTCATGCGTAGGACATGTCCTACTTGTCCCACCCACTCCCGGCGCCACTGATCCCAAGTAACATTTTCAGTTTTATAACACTATTGACGACCATAATTTACTCTACAAGACCATTATAAAACCAAAATGTTAGTAGTGATTGTACCAATATTATATGAACAGTTGTCCACGCTGGGGGATAGGGGGTCTTAAACTGACATACGATAACCATACGGTTCTTCTCCATCAAACCAAAACCAAAACAAACCAAACCAAAACAAAGCTCAAACCAAACCAAAACCAACCAAAAACCAAACCAAAACCAAACCAAAACCAAACCAAAACCAAACCAAACCCAAACCAAAACCAAACCAAAACCAAACCAAAACTAAACCAAAACCAAACCAAAACCAAAACCAAACCAAAACCAAATCAACAGAACCAAATTTTGCATGTGGAGATTTTGGAAGGAAAGATATATTTCCGTGTTGTGGACTGAATATTCATTATTTTGGTCTTTCAATTTGGTGAACGTCTTACATTGCTAAGAACTACAGTCAAACGTCTATGAACATTTAGTTTGTGATCTTCCTACAAACTTTGAGTCACATGCAGATAAGCAAAACACATTTTACTACTTTGCAAAACAAAATCAAAATAGTTAAAGTGTTGGTACGATATGGCTCGCGTAACTTAAGGTCTGTTATCTCTTTTCAAAAATGGTTCATGCCCTTTCTAATCAATAGAATCAATTCTCTGGCCAGAATTCTCTGGACTTTAGGCTTTGAGGTCTACACGCGTAACCAAAGGGCTGTAATTTCTTTTTAAAAATGGTTTAAGCCCTTTCTAATCCATGACATCAAATTGAATACGCCTTTAATGACTGTTTCGTTTCAGGTCAACCAAGAATTTCTTGGATTATAGTCTTAAAATCTACACGCATTACCAAAAGGGCTGATAATTCTTATTAAAAATGGTTCATGATCTTTTGATCCATAAAAACGGAAGGACACCATCGACAACTGTTTAATTCCAGGCATTCCGAAAATTCTTCATGGTCTTTTTGAAGAATGGTTTATATATTTTCTTTTATTCATTGAGCCAAATTGGAAACTCCTCATCAAATGTTCCATTCTAAGTCATCCAATAATTCTTTGGATCACATGACTTAAGAACTACACGCATAGCCAAAAGCCTCAAATAAATTTATAAAATTGATTGATGCCCTTGTGATCCATAGAAAAACAATGGATATGCCTCCAACAATCGGTGCATCCCAGTTCATCCTGGCCTTGTTATTCTTTTTTTTTTCGCTCATGCTGTTTGTGATCCAACTGAATTGAATTGAATGAGCGTTCATCAATTTTTCCATTTCAGTTCATTAAGATATTCCTTACTTATGTACTTATGGACCCTGTACACCTCCGGTGGTGCAAAGGGCCGACTTAAAAGATCTCCATCCTGAGCGTTGTCAAGCTATCGCTTTAACCTGTTGCCAGGTTAGATTTCGGTCGACTTCTTTTATTTCTTTATTGAGGCTACACCGCCATGAGCCTTTAGACCCAATTGGGTCTGCCTCTGCTGCGATGTCCCACTGGGTTCCAGTCTAATGCTTGTTTACAGATTTCGTTTCCGCCCCTACATAGAGTGTGGCCGACCCAGCCCCACTTCCGATTCCGAATTTATGTTGCTATCGGCGTCTGGTGACAACGACGATGGAGCTCGTTGTTTGAGATCCAGTTATGAGGTCACCAGGCCCGATTTATAAACCGCAGGCATCTGTTGATGAACACCTGTAGCCGTTGGGTATTCTCCACTGATACACACCATGTTTCGCTAGCGTATAACAGCACAGATTGCACGTTAGAGTTGAAAATTCGTATTTTAGTGCGTTCACTTATCTGCCTGTTTTTCCAGATATTTCTTAAACTCGCAAAGGCAGCCTTTGCTTTCTTAATCCGTGCGCCTACGTCGATCTTGGTACCGCCGTCTGACGCCATTTGGCTACCAAGATATTGGAAGCTTTCAACATTCTTCATTGGTTGCCCGGCTACTGTGAAACTGGAAGGAGTCACCGTGTTTACATCCAACGATTTGGTTTTGTTGACGTTGATTACTAAGCCTGCTGAAGAGGAGCGCCCGGCACTCTGCATATCAGAGCACAGTTGAGCAAGGAGTGCAACGTCATCAGACAATTCGAAGTCGTTTAGGTGCTCCATGGTTAAAGGCT
The DNA here is from genome assembly GCF_024139115.2 of Armigeres subalbatus. Taxonomy (NCBI): domain Eukaryota; kingdom Metazoa; phylum Arthropoda; class Insecta; order Diptera; family Culicidae; genus Armigeres; species Armigeres subalbatus. The sequence continues at coordinate 411,362,143 of NC_085140.1, read as the reverse complement.
GCCATAGCAGCTTGCGGTTTGGTTCTCGGTCAATCGCACCTACCAGAATCTCGTCGATTACGATGAGGAATAGCAACGTTTTAGCTGGTCAGTTGGGTCGGTCAATAACTGATCATTCGTTACATTCATCTTCGTCCCGATTAAGTGTCGTGAAATATCGTAGAGGAGGCGAATGTCCCCGGTTGCTGCGGCTCTCTCTCCTTCATGACATGAGCGTTTTACTTCCTTCTCAAGAGCCGAGTATCGTTGACGAGCTAAGACTTTGGCTCCTATGGTTTATGATCGCTTTATCGCGGCTTTGGCTTCTCTTCGCTCCTCTATATTCCACCAGGTCTCATCGGTGATCCATTGTTTTCTTTGTTTGCGTAGTTCGCCCAGATTGTTCTCGCTGGTGGCAGTGAAGGCATTTTTGATGGTGGTCCATTGGTCTTCCACGCTGCCACCTTCCAGAATATCTGCAACACGCGTCTCCAGTTCTTCAACGAAGGACCGTTACACCGTGGCATCTTCCAGTCGGCGTGTGTTGAATCGTCGTCCAACTCTTTTCTCCTGCCGACGATTCCACGCAATTCGCGCCGGGGAACGTGTTCACCTAGTAAATCAGAGTATAGCAGAATTTGTCCCGACGACGTTCTGTTCAAAGTTTGGCCAACAGACTTTACTCAGTCCCAGGATCCCAAGCTTCATGCGGCGTGCCTCATTGGCAAAGGTTTAATACAAAAAGTGTAACGAAGGGGAGAGGGGGGGGGGGGGTTGAAAATCGCCTATTTTGCGTGACGTACTTTATGGATCTTCCCTAAGAGTCGTTGCCGTAAAATCAGTCCGTATTATTTCATTATCGGATTCTCGAACAAATTGATATTTCGGGAACAGTAGGTTGTTGGCCCAAGGTTCCCTATCCACTAGGATGGGGCTGCCATCTTAGGTATAGCTTCCGGGGAATAGCATTTCATACTCAGCCGCTGGATGCCAGAACAGACGCTGTTGGAGCCGCACTTCGTTGGTGAACAGACGCTCGATCAGTCAGGTCAAATTTGTTTAAAGTCCCACTCAACACCAGGACTAGGCTAGTGCGCTTTGAGCGGCACACGGTCGCTTTGATAGGGCCTGTTTGGGGACTCATGTAGCTTTTTATAGAAGTTCAACAGAGCCCACTGTCGAACCCCACCACATCCTAGGCAGACCCCACAGGACGCACCCTCTCACTCTAGCTGATGTCAGAAGGACAACAGTGCCCAGGCTGCACCACCAGCTAAGTACACAACCCTTAGCTGGCGGTCAATTGTCATCGGAAGACCCGTGGAAGCGTGAGTATTGGAAATGTGAGGACCAGAGCTATGTTAGGCGCTCCTTCCCGGATGTCAACTCACCATTTCGTAACCCATTCCTTAGGGCTGTTATATCTGTTATTCGTTCCATCTAACATTTTCTTGGACTATGCGATCTAATGGTTATTGGATTTTTCTAAAAATAGATCAAGTGATCCATAGAACCATATGGGATAAGCATTGAACACCTATTTGATTCAAATGATCACTAAAAGCATATTTCATTTCTAAGAGGAAAAAATAGATTTTTCGTTACGCACATTGACCTTAAGCTCTGTAATCCCATTCTAGGAATGTTTGAATGGCCTGGCTGCTATCAATTCATATTCAATTTGGCTCAAATGATCACTGGGAGCTTGTTGCATTTCGAATTGGAGCAAACAGATCCTTGGTTACTATTGTTGACCACAAAGCATTTACACCAATTCTTGGAACATGCATCCAATCCATACCCAATTCAGCTCAAATAATCACTATGAGCACGTTGCATTTCTAAACGAAGCAAACAGATCTCTCGTTACACGGAACTAGTGAAAGTCCAAGAACATGTGAACTAACATATCCAGTTTAGGTCTTTGTATTGCTATGCTTATGATGCCATATTTAAAATTGTCCAATGATCGACAAATTAAGTGAAAAATTCGTAATTTTATCAAAAAATCTATTCACTAACAACACCCCCCCCCCCCTTTAAGGTGCCGTCAAAAGAGGGTTGAGTGTAGCACCAATAATGGGGTTTGATTGAGATTTTTCGGTCGTGCTATAAATATGCTGTAAAATTCAACTTATCCTAAGGTTTCGCTTAAAAAAATATTGATAGTTAAAAAAATCACAATAGAATTGACTCTCCAGCAAAGCTTGAGATAAAATAATTTTGTTGCTTTGAAATCGCCTAATTTTGATAACTCAGGTGATCCTTTTGATCGGTTCAACGGTAAAATGATCAAAATCTATAGCAGAAAAATTTTACTGTGACATCAAATCGAAAACTATTCCTGCTTTTCACTTTCGATGATTAATTAATTTTGATGCTGGTTTTCATAAACAATATAAGTAGTCAGTTTGATACACCGAATTTTTCTTTTGACATGTACGTATCACGTACGTATTTTAATTGAGCTATGCAAATAAACCGTTTGTTTGAAAAACTGCATATGTGACATTTTTGACCAAAGTGAGATTTTTACATATTCTGAATCCTCGTCCAAAAATCCGTATTCTAAAAAAAAAACACAAAATTGAAAGTTTCGGTGCCAATTAGTTCAAAAACAGTTTTTTGTTTTCTCGAAATTGTGTAAATGCAGACTGCAGTTTCTAAAACAAATAATTCAAATGTTGCTAGAGCTGCTAACAAAAATCGCAAACTACCAATGCCGTAGTTTATCCTATTAGAATGAATTAAAATAAAAAATAGCATTTCTTAAACACTCACACGGATAGCTTCTACATAGTAAAAGCTTGACATAAGCCTCGTGATTCATAAATGTGACATTGACTGAATACATTCTAACAGTTCGAAGCTCACGACGATGTATAAAATGCCAACTGCCGAGTCTGCCAACTAATATACATACTATCCTGTGAAAACCCTTCTCTTCTCAGGTGCATATCGAACGGAAATTACACCGACCCAGGCTCTTTAACATCGTCAGCACGTGCACGTGCATCTAATTGGCATCTTTTCAAATTCATCCGCTGATTCATAGCGCTCCTTCATTCGACTGTAATCAGAGCGACGCAACGAAGCCGATCAGGGCCACTTCCTTCTTGACTGATCCCGATCCCGGCTGAAGTGGAAGACAAACGAACAAACGAAAAAAAATCATGAACCCAAAGGTCGTCGTCATCTTCATCGCTTTTTGTTTTGTTCGTTCGATTTCTTTGGGTGTGCGAGTCTACTCCACGAAGCTCACGGTGTTAAACAAATGTAAATGCAACTTCCTTCCTTTTCATTCGATCGTCGCATCGTTGGTGCAACGTGGGACAGTACCTGCTCTGGATTTCGTTCCTTCCAGCAACGAAGGCCTACGGAAATGTGGAGTGCATAATTAAATGGGTTCAAAGTTCGGGAACCTGCCAACCTCCGACGTTGCTGCCGATGTTTTGTTGTTGGTCGATTGCCGCTGATGGGGGCACATCCGGTCTGATGTGAAATCCTAAACTGACTCAAAAGAATATTTTGAAAGGTAAAGAACGAGATTAGAATTTGTTTGCCAGTCAGTAACATGTGAGTTGTTTCTTGTCTGTCGGCGGCTAGGAAGGAAGTTTGACCTGACCTGGATTCGATGGGTTACACGTTGAGGAATTTGAATACATTTATTGTCGGTTCGATCGAGTTTGAGTGGTTCCGGATGCCCACGACAAAGGCTTTCACTTTGCATTGTCAAAAAATTGGACCGAGCCAAGAAACATAGTTCAACATAAAGAAAATCATGATCCAATTTCAAGCCAATGAAAAAATCTAAATTATAGCCGGTGGGACGACCAATTTGCATAAACAAATATTCAAAGAGCTACCGGCTATTGTCAAACCATGAACCACGACCACGGAGTGGAGAAAAAATCACACAAAATTACCCCCTTAACTAGTGCAAGCCCAAAGAGGGTGCACATGAATTGTTGCTTCGTCCATGAGCCATGGTGTCGTCGTAGGTCGGTGGAAACCTGCTGCTACTGCTGCTGCTACTACTAGGCACTATGGGTGCTGGGCTCCACTAACCGGTAACCATCGATCGCCACACCAAACCAAGGAGTGGTGCAAGACAATTGAAATCAAATTATGCTGATTTGTATTCGACCGAGTCCGAAACCGGGGGTCAGGAATTTGTGGATAGTTGCCTTCCGACGGTAGTTTAAACCAATTTACAACCATTATCAGGTATTTCAATGACACGCTTCGTGGCGCTGAACGAGCCGCTATCCACAATCAATTGTGGATTTGTACATTCGTGATAAAGCAGCCGCCATTATTGACCCTTGCAAAAAAGCAGCCTAGTGTCTAAGAGTTCTGTAGACAGATTTAACAGTAAAACATAAATACAGTCACCCAATTTGTCTAACGTTAAAAATAAATCCAAAAAATTTTTTTTGAAAAAAAAATCACAATCTTGTTCAACTTACTGGCTCACCTGCTTTACGTAGTCAACCTGTTCCCAAAGCAATTACAAATTCCTTCGTCTCAGAAGTACCCACTGCAGAAAAAACTTATTTTTTTTCGTTACACATTTCGCAACCCGCCTTATGGAGCTTGCTTCTGAATCAGACTCTCGGGTAACCACCGCCAGAGCGCCTGGCTTATTTATTCTTTCATCATGTTACAGGTTAATTGGACACTGTGTACGTGTTTATGATAATTCAGTGTCACGAATTGAGTGGTTTTAATAAGCACCACCATCGGGGCAAGCAACAGGCAGCAAAGACAACCGAGCGAAATGGCACCTACCTTATTATATTGGCGGCCACCTTGGAGGCTGGCACTTGGCTTTAAAATCGGGTCCACAATCCTGAGATGGCGCGTTTCGTAAGGAAGCTGAAGTAACCTGAAGGTTCGCTCCGCTTGCGGTGGACGTGGTGTGTAAATTGATAATGAAGGAAGTTCGCAACGCAAGATCGTAGTGTGAAATGGGAGGTGTGTTAGTTGAGCTGAGGACAACTTTTTACAAAACTGTTTCTCCTGATCAGAGATGCCAGAGTAACTAAAAATAAAGGATAATCAAAACAAGGAAGATCGAAGCATATTGGAATATTACTTTTTTACGCAAGTTTCAGTGACTCAAATGTTCAAATGATCAAAAACGGCACCCGCCACGTCCTTGTTATCAGTTAGGAAGAGGAGAGGAATATTAGTAGGTGGTTTTTGCTATATGAATACCGTGTGTATGTCTGTGTCTCCACAAAAATCACAGGAAGGATTATAAGCTAGTCGGTAGACATCATTGGATCTGGATTCATTCTGATAAGCGATACGACTGTGTTATACTTTTTGCACAATGATTTAAGCTAAGGGGTCGTACACTAATTACGTAAACACTTATGGGGAAAGGGGGGTATTATGTTCCATATAAATAAAAAAATATTTGTATGAGAAAAATCTTTTTTTTTTCAATTGTTTGTTTATTAGGCTCATTTGTTTAATAAAAAACTCTACGGAGCCGATCATCATTTTGATAATTTAACAATTCATTGAGTTTAATTAATAATAGCTTCTACGCGCATATTTCTTCTTCGGGCGGGATCCTCAAGCAATTCCTGAGCTGGGCCGTGAAGCCGCAAATTGAGCTCGCCGCTGAGTAGCATCTGGGCTGGACATAGCCTTCTGAATTGCTCTGGGTACCTCCTCCAGTTTCTTCACATTTTGTTCACGTTAATTTTCCACAGATTCTGGTCCGGTATCATCATCGACTAACAAAATATCTTCCGCTTCCGAATGTTCGATGATTTCCTCCTTAATCAAATACTCCGTCCTATCTAACGATTCCAGCGCTTCTGGTTCAGCATGCGTTTCTGCAACAACTGCGGCATATGTATTGCTGGCTACCCCTTTTTGTTGTCTTTTTCCTGCTTATTACGGACGCAGTGTGGACAAGATTCTTTCCTGTGACCAGGTGCTTCACACAAAAAACACTTGTCCTTGAGACCGTTATAATAAACTCTTCCTTTTCAACGCCCCACCTCGATCGTCGGTTGAATGTCGGTTTTCACATCCATATATACACCACGCACTTTGGTATGTATATGACCGAGATCTGATTCCGTTAGGAATTGTTCACGAACAACACGTTCAACTTTTCCGTATTGGCCGTATTGGGATAAAATCTCATTGCTTAGCTCCGGAGGCAAATCGAAAATATTTGTTCCTGCGAAGCGCATGCACACAACTACTGACTTTCCATTTTCGTACATGAACTTTCTTGGCTCTGATTTTTTTTCGCAATGCCTCCGTCATTGCTTCTGGTGTTACGAACTTAACGAAGAGGGAGCGATCCAATGCCGTTCTATACGCCGACCCCCATTAATAGAACATCCGCATCCAGCTTCTTCAGGAACATTGCAATTTCCTCCCACGAAGGACGAGGACTGCCCGTAGGGAAGCGAAACTGTACGGAGTTAACGATCTCACACATTTCGCTTACGGAATTTTACTTCTAATGGCAAAACCGAATGGAGCAGAAGCTATCGACCGCCAAACAAAGCGTATGTGATAAAATCACTATCAAACGGCACACACTGTGTGCAGAACAAAACGAACTGCAGAGAGCACGTTTGCTTCCGACTGTTCTCGACAACAGCAGCGATAGAACTGTTGAGAAAAATCTTACATGGGGGGAGTGGGGGGGGGGGTTGAAAAACCCAGAAAAAATGCTTACGTAATTAGTGTACGGCCCCTAACGATGATGTGGTCGCACGAAGCAAAACAAACTAACTACCTGCACACTGCCTAAAAAGTAGAAAAAAATATTTTAAGCTAAATCTACTAAAAAGTCATAGAATAAACACTTATGCCATCTGTTGAGGATCGCGCTTTTGATGACCGAAACGACGCGCAGCCCTCTGTAGAAGATTGCACTTGTCTCGTCAAGAGCATAGCGCAATACATGCGCATTAGACTGGCCCAGCTTAGTTTGGGGAGAAAAAAAAGTTGTCGAATTCCTCGGGCACCTCCTAGGATTGTGTCTTTTGGTGAGAAAATCAATCTCTCAAAATTTCAGCTCAATCGGTTGTTGCATAAGCTGCATAACCAGTCAAAACGATTATTGCAAGAGATGGCGTTTTTTCAATGGTAGTAAAATCGAAATTTCATCACTATTAGACTACTAATTAGTGCAAACTAAGTGCAGGAGATAATCTTTTCACCTCATACTCCATTCCTTATCACTACTTTCTTCAAAAACACCATCATTCTCCATAAATTTGCAAAATACTTGATTTTCCCATACATTTTGTCAATTTCCAACTACCATTCTTCCATGAGCTCATGATGATAATTGTGAAAATCTCAGAACATAGAGTAGCAGGCTTAACAACACAGATAGAAACGCCGGTATCGCCACTCAGTGACGAGTACCGTAAACATGATGCACGGAAGGTTGTTGTCTTCACTTTTTACTGCTGCTGCACCCTGGAAGTAAAAGTCATCGAAGTAAACAGTCGGTCCCTTATTGATTTGAAGTTTGTATGGAGATTTCAGCCAAAATATTTAGGAAAATAAACTTCCGTCATTCATTCGATCTGAAAATTAGTTCTGATCGCGCCATTGAGCTCAGAATTTCAAAAAGGGCAGTTGATATGTTACAGAACAATTTCACAGAACATTGTACTATGATTTAAGGTCAACTTGCTCGAAGTACCCATATTTTTTGAAGCCTCTAACTATTTGGAAAATCGAAAACAAAACCCGAAAAAGTGCTGAACGTGTGAACCGGCCTGAAAAATTCACACGATGTTAGTTCAAAATCGGTCAATTTAAAAAAAAAACATCACTTTTTCGATTTTTGTTTTAAATTTTAAAAATACTTGGAGGCGTCAAAAAAATATGGGTTATTTGATCAATTATCATTATTAACTTTCAGAAATGACCTTTGGGCTGTTCGACCAAATGACATTTTCGGCCAAATGGCCTTTTCTGCCCAACGACCATTATCGTGAAACTGCATTTTCTAGGACTGCATAATTGAAAAACTTTTTCAACCAAACGATATATTCGTGTGAACCCCCGGCTTTCGGCCAAACCGTTTTCAATCTAATAACTGTTTCGTTCAAATGGTATTCAGCTGCATGAGTTTTGAACTATCGTGTTATTAGGCTTAGTGGCTTTTGGACATTTAAAGGGTGGTATGTCATTTGGCATAAAGTCGTTTGGCATAACGCCGTTTGGCATAAGGCCGTTTGGCATAAAGGTCGTTTGGCATAATGTCATTTGGCAAAACGGCCGTTTGGCATAATGGCCGTGTGGCCTAATAGTCATTTGGCATAATAATTGTGTAATCATCAATTTCGAAACTTATGCATAATATGTTCAATTATTTATAATTGTTGTCACTTTAACATTATAAGAGAGATGTTTTAAATTGATTTTTACGAATTAAAATTCAGATTCCATCAAATCACTGCTACTGAAGGTACTTTGGTAGACTTTTTATTATCTGCCTATTTCACTTCATTTCACGATAATCTTGTTACTTCTGAATAAGCAGCAAGATCGTCGTTGACTTAAACAAACTACGAAATACGGAAAGTCAAATAGCAAAATTGTAAGTGCTCAAGAGCAAAAACAATGTTACACAAAAAGAGCAATACAAAGCAAATGAAGTTTTTCCTGCATATATTCATCTCTTTAAAAACATACATTGACGTTCATAAGTCTAAAAAGTATAAGCTTATTTTTTCAAATAATGCATTAGTCTGGCATATCACAAGGGAGAATATGTATGGTTCCTATTCTTAATATATGCATTATTCAGTTCTAGGGAAGGGAATATATAGCTCCTTCTTTCAAAGGATGCATTTTCTTGGCGAAGGCAAGAAGAGATTTTATTCATTTGTTCAATTAAGGCATTTGCTCGTTTTAAGGCAAAGGAGGATATGATCCCTTCTTTCAAAGGATGCATCTTCCCGACAGTTACATCAGAGAAGATATGGTTCCAATTTTCAAAGGATACATTTGCCCGGCAGATGGCGAAATACGATATGCTTCCTTCTTCCAAATCAGGCATTTGCTCGGTTTAATGCGAGAGAAGATATGATATGATCAGAGGATGGCAGAAGGTCAAGTAGAAGGGAAAGATGAGATTCCTTCATTCAGAAGATGCATTTGCTCGGCAAAAGGTAAAAGACGACATAGTTTCTTTGTTGAATTCAGGCGTTTGCTCGGTTAAGGGCAAAGGAATATATGATCCCTTCATTCAAAAAATGCATTCGCCCGGCAGAAGTCAAGAGAGGAAATGGTGGCTCCACCCCTGTACCTCGAATGCCATCACCCCGAAGGCCACTACCCCGAATAGGACAGTACCCCGATAGCAATTACCCCGAATGCCACACTACCCCGAGATCCATTAACCCGAAAGTCCATTAGCCCGAATACATTTCGAATCTGTAGTTTTCTACTATTACTATTTTTAACACCCACAGATACCGATGAATCGTAAAATGACAATCTTTGAAAAGAATTTGTTTAGAATAAAGGTATATACTACTTAGAGCTTCTGTTTAATAAACATTTTTGGCTTAAATTATCATTCTACGCCATTTTTATGTGGAAAAGCTCTATCCTACGGTGTAAATAAGGAGACAACACCTTCTTTCTTATCTTATCTTTCTTATCATAGGTGGACAATGGAAATAATACCTTCTTTAAATGAACGGTAACGGTTTATGGCAAACATAGGAGATAATGCCTTCTTCAGATGAATGCATTTGTCCAGTAAAAGGCAAAGAGAGGAGGTAATGCCTTTTTCAAATGAACGCGTTTGCCCGGTTTAGGGCAAACAGAATTGATAATGCCATCTTTAGATGAACACATGTACTGGATATAAGGCGAACATAGTTGGTAGCACCTTCTTTTAATGAACGCATTTGCCCGGTATAAGGTGAGCATAGGCGATAATGCATTCTTTAAATGAACGCTTTTGTCGGTTTAATGCGAACAGAGGTGATAATGCCTTGTTTAGATGAATGCATTTGACTGATATGAGGCGTACATAGTTGATAATGCCTTCTTTAAATGAACTCATTTGCCCGATTTAAGGCAAACACAGGAGATGATGCCTTCTTTTAATGAACGCATTTGCTCGGTTTAAAGCGAACAGAGTTGAAAATGTCTGCTTTTAAAAAAACGCGTTTGCCCGGTATGAGGCGAACAGAAGAGTTAACACCTCCCTTAAATGATCGCGTTTGTAAGGTATAACGAAACAATGCCTGTTCCTTACCATGGGAGGAACAAACATATTCGACGAACAGAAGAAATTGTCTCATTCTAGGGTCTTGTCGTTATGCCCTTCTTGTCACAGTAAAGTTTATCGCCGGAAAATTTCAGAAGCAACTTTTCCTACCCCTTTATTCTGTTTATACATGTTCGCAAGCCGTCTCAAGCCCAGCCGATGTGAGCTGAACTTTCCTCCAGCTTCCTGCATTGAGCATGCTTCGAAATTCTCACCTCAGCTTAAACAGTCTTCAAAATTGGCACATGACATGTAATGGGAGTTTTTAGACCGAGAACTATTTGTTCTATACTGGTTTCAAACAGTTCGATTTTGATGAAACGAATCGCGACTCCAACACGGTGAACCTTGTAAAAGGGTCCAAAAATAAGTAAGGATCAACGATAAAAAATATCGTAAAAATTGTGTAATTTACTCAACTGGAGTCACCCTGCTATTGAATAAGTCGTAAAACAAGTAATAATCATTTACATAAATTATGAATAAATTTCTATTGATTAAATTTTTCACTGAAATAAACTATAAACTTGAAATCAGGACTACTGGGGATACTGGCTCATTCCCATTCCCAGGTAGTGTCCCACTCGGGGTGATGGCATTCGGGGTAGTGGCCTTTGGGGTAATGGCATTATGGATTATGGATATATGGGTAGTGTCATAGAGTCGAAATGGTTCCTTCTTTCAATTCAGGAATTTGCTTGGTTTCAGACCTTCCCCCTTTTTTCAAAAGGTACATTCTCCCGGCAGACGGCAAGAGACGATATAATTTATTCCTTTAAATCAGGTATTTTCTCGGCATAAGGAAAAGGAAATAATGATCCCTTCTTTTAAAGGATGCATTAACCCAGCAGAAGCCAGAGAGGATATGACTCCTACTTTCAATTCAATCATTTGGTTCGCTCGGTTCAATGCAAGGGGAAATATGATCCTTTCTTAGAAACCGTTTGCTCATAAAAGGGAGAAATATGTAAGTTTTCTGGCTATCCCTTACATAAAAAAAACAATGGCAATTTAATTTAATGTTGATCTATCTTGCTGGTTGATGCGTCAACATTTCAAATGGTCCCGTTTTGACAGAAAGCTTCTTTATTCTTAATTTATCACGCCGTACAATTCCGTTCCCAATTATCATGTATTGCCCATATAAAAGAAACCACGTAACTGAATTGCTCAACAAATCTTATTTATCCATTAAACAGCTTAAATAATAATTATGCCAAATGACCTTATGCCAAACGACCATTATGCCAAACGGCCATTATGCCAAACGACTTTATGCCAAACGACATTATGCCAAATGACTTTATGCCAAACGGGGTACAATCATTTAAAGTGACCAGACGTCCGTTGACATTTCGCGGGACAGTCCCGCATTTTCGCCATTTCTCCCGCGCTGAAAACTGTCCCGCGAAATGTCCCGCATTTCAGAGCAGAGATGTTGAAATTAGAAGACACGGTTGTGTTTCATAATTCAGGTTTGCCATTAACTTTTCGCCGGGTAGAAAATGAGCAAGAGTTAGCGTTTTTTAAGAAGCAAATATTAGCATCAAAGCTCACATCAATGAGCATCATAAAACCCGAGCTTGTGCGTCGCTAAACAAGAGCAAATTTGTCATTCTTCTTTTTCTTGTGATGCGTCACTCACTCTCACACACACTCAAAACCGTATCAAAACAGCATTCACGATTTTTTTTCACATACAAAACACCGCTCCGGAGGCTTAATGATAATGAAGACCTTTTCTGATATTATGCTAGAATCATGCAGGACGGTTTCCAGAAAATAATTATTTCAACTGTCGGAAGTAATAAGTGCTGCTAGTTTTACAGCGCTAGTTTTTCGGATTGTGGATTTTATTTAAGGTACAAGAAAAACAATTATGGGACGAAAGAAAGAGGTTTCTGATTAAACTACCATCGACGGCGCGTCATTTCTCTCTTTCCGTCTCTCGCAAAATTATAACTGCAACACCGAGCGGCAGCACAAATACTCACTTGAAACTCGTGTTTGTTGGTTTCCAACTTTATTTCCTCCCTAACTCTAGCGAGTTTGAGGAATTTTGACAAGCCTGCGCTTAAGCAATATGAACGCTTCGGTATATTCCAGTGATCGTAGTCAAGTCCTTATGGACACGAGAACGAGGAAAGATGTTTAATTGAATACCCACTAAAAGAGCTATAATAAGTGAAATGGAAGGTTTGAACGTGCTATTGAGAAATATTCTACTACAATCACATCCTCTCAATCTGCAGCTCATTTGACTCAGATTTTGACAGTATTCAATGCTCGATTGGCTCAAAATCTCCAAATGTAGGATCCCTAGCTCAACAATTTCAACTTGCATCGTGTTCTTATGTCATTATCATTTCAGTAAAAACTTTGGTGAGTTTTAAGTTTTTATTTTTTTTGCTTCAAGCCTATAGAAAAATTATTTTAAATCGTCTGTCAGTTTGCAGGAAAAAAACCGAATTGTATCTCATAAGAAATGGAACTTGAATTAACTCAGCGTAGTTGATTTTTGTAATAAAAAAAACCTAAGTAAGATTAAGGAATTTTAAATAAATTTGATCCCCCTGCCTAATTGCATTAAACGAAAAATACGATCACTCACGATCACGAACTGCTGTAAATATAGTTAAACAATTTCAAGAAAACCTCGCTCTTGATTCACATCAGGGGCGGGATTGCGTGAATGATCCAGGACCAAGCGAGCCCCAGATAGTTTATCAAATTTGGAAGTGTTGACTTAAGCACGTTTCTGAATATAAACAAGGATATCAAATTTTTTGTCCCGCGCTGGCACAAAATATATCTGGTCACTTTAGCCAAATGGCTTCCGGCCGAATGACTTACGGCCAAACGACCTATTCATATTTATCTGGCTCATGTTCAAAAAAAGAAATGGGACAATATTCCCCGTCGAATGCAACTTGTTGCTAGAAAACTAGTTAAGTCAATGTACCAAAACATAAATACACGCGCCAACAAAGACAACATTTCAAATTTTCGTGCTGAGTCGAAATGGGTAACTAGGCCTTCTATAAAAGGCTTGTTTTTGAAGTGACCCTTTATCCAATACGCAAACAAGATAGGTACACGTATAATATAAGCGAAGTGAAATGAACAGAATACATAGCTGGCAACACTGCTTTGCTTCAACTCTACAACCTGACAAAAGAAAAGGATCTTGACTCCAAGTTCCGCACCGTCAACGGTTGAGAAATATTTAGCTTGCAGGCACCGGATCGCGGTGTAAAAATAAATAAAATCAAAACAAGCGAAACTGTCATAGCCCGGGAATTAACAAGACAGCCAGCCAAAAGAGAGTAGCAGCCTGCAGCCTGGCAATAATACAATCCTTGCTATCTCTTCTCAACTGCACAAATACCTGTTGACTTGAAAATCGCTATGTCGGTGGACTTTTTTTTCTCGTTTTCCACAAACACGACCCAGAGAGCTTCTTCTTTATTCACTTTTGTCGAACATATTTTACTGATAAGACACGATTTATTGCGCTGCTGTGTCGAGTAAATTTTGCAACGCTCCCTTTTGCAGCGTGGTACCGTACGACGCTGAAAGTCAGGGACTTTGGACGAATTAAAAGGATTATGCAGTCCCCGTGCTTAAGAAAGCCGTCCCTGCAGCTCCCAGTTTGGCGAAGAGGTGCCAAGCGATATCGAAATTCAATAATAATAAAGTTAAATCGAGAGCAACGTCGCAGGTTAACCTGTCGTTGAACTCGGTCCGTTTCCGCGATCGGATGGTAGCAGTTGTATGGCATCACCTCGTTTTAATCTCATTTTCGGACACCTCCGCTTCTGGGGACTGACGGTGCAGGTCCTGGTCCAATTCCAGCGCAGCTATTTCGCGTACGGTGATGCAAAAGGGATAAGAGTGAGTCTATATTCTTTATTTAAACAGCACATATTTTCGGATCACTATTTGCACAAGTTCATCATGGCGACTAAACTTTTGTAGTTTTTAGAGTGAAACAAATTTATTCGTTAGTATGGCTATTGCCGTTTCGATTTATACAGTTCTTCACAGTAGGACTATCTGCGTTTTAACTCTTCTGATTCACTGTACGCCCGACCAAAGCAACATGTGTCTGCCCAAAATAATTCATTGAATGTGGCTGACGGTACAACAACGGCGTGGACGGGCCCAAATATCATGTGCGCAACTGACCACCGACCAACAATCGATCTGGCAAGTGAATGGGCGATGCCCAAACTGGACCGTTCGCTCATTTGCAGACGACGATGTCGACGACATTGGTGATGAAAGTGCACTGATAAGCCACACACAAGCACATTCCTTTCGGGTGCTGGCTGGATCAATTCAATTGCACTGGGGTTCGTAAATCACCTTCTTTGGATTTCGTGGGCTCGCGTCGTTGTCACCGCGATCCATGGTCTGGTCTGTCATGGTCGTGATCGCGCTGAAATCGCTCCCGATTGGCTACGCCACATGAGCTGCTAATCCGCAAATCGGGTAAAAGTTGAGAATGGGAAAGGGATGATCCGGTGGATGTGGATAATGCGACTGGTCAAGTGTAATTGCTATTAAATTTTACCTAACAGCGATATGCAGGAGGATACGAAGTTGTATTTTTAAGTGTGCGTTTGTATAAAATTATTCAAATTGATTGTGTTGAGCGGTAGCGAAATAGAATTTCGTGAATTCATTGATCGGGTTTGGAGAATGATATTACAGTATTCCTGGGGGGAATAGTGTAAAATTAGCATACCTTAATATGACGCATGAGCATGGGCGTAACTAAGGAAAAATTCTAGGGGGGGGCTAACTTTTTTTTTTCAATTGTTCTATTCAAGTCACACACAGAAAAGTTATCTTTTACTCTCAACGCTGTCCACAACATAATTCAGTCTGATTTGGTTGCAGCAACTCAAATATGACCCAAACTAGTTGTATATGGGTTACAAAAACTACTGTACAACATGTGTGCTACTCGGGAAGTTGACCTACCAGACAGCGTTTTCAACACATCCAGTGACCCTGATATGAAAATCTAGAAATGTTGTGTAGTAGGTTTCCCAAAAACTTTGATATGTAAAACAGGAACTTTTCAATACGAAAGAAGGCTGTGGAGTTTTATATATCCATTCAAAGGAATTCCAAGTTATTTCTCATTTACATTTTAGTTACCTCTCCTTGAAACATCAGGATTTGTCGAGCTTTTTTCGAATCTCATGAAACCTAGTAGGATTATTGGAAATTCATTTTTTGGGAAATAGCAGCAACATCCTTAGAACACTTTACCAGACAAATTTGCCTTGTATACCTTCAAAATGTACGATACGTTGTACTTGGCTACCCATTGTAGTAGGCTAGATAATATGATTCAACCAGAGTAGGCTACTCAGAGTAAACGATCCACTTGAAGCATGGTACCAGACGTGGTTTATAAACGGACTGTTACATTGGCGACGAGGGCAAATTTGTCTCACAAGAAAAGCGAATGAAGTCAAAATTTCTGATAGTGCAAATTCGGGAAGAAAATCATTGCTTGAATAGGTAAAATTTTGGCTATCGGAATTCAGAAAAAAAGAAGAGTTGAAGGATAAGGTAATTTGAGTGATTGAAAAAAATGCTAAAAAATATTACTGCAATGAAAATACTGAACTTTATTTTTATCGCTGTTCGTTTATTACATTGTGGAAATTAAGTTTGAAATAAAAACCAGGATAACGAAGAGAATAAGATTTCTAGTCCGTACACCTGGTACTTGGGCGAAGGGAATGTAGAATTCCGGTCCGCATATTAAAACCCAGAAAAACGAAGGGAATGAAAACATTCTAGTCCGTATATGGTAGCCAGGCGAAGGGAATGTAGAATTCCAGTCCGCAGATCAAACCCAGGAAAACGAAGGGAAAATCCGGTCCGTATACCTGGTACTGAAGCGTAGAGAATGCAGAATTCCAGTCCGCAAGTAAAGAATCGGCGAAGAGGGTTCATGTGTAACCCTAGTCCGCCGAAAGACCAAATGTAGGAGAACCAATGTTTCTCAGTCCATTTGGCAACTGAAATTGAATTGTTAGGAAATTTTCATTAGCTGCCATGGTTACAGCTTTTCTTAAACAATGAAGGAAATCTAAACAACGATAAAGATAACCTAATCTCGTTCGGATTAAAATATAATCCAATTAAATTTAAATATATAAAATATAATCCAATAAATTTAAGCAATGCTTTAGTGACCCATCTTCCACCCCATGTGAAAAACTAGATATTGCATCTACGAAGAGGGAATGTCATGATAACACTTTTGACTGGTTCTCAGTGCAGTCCCACTGAACTACTTTAGGAAGCTTGAAACTAAATATCTCGAATCAAAAATGACCTGGAAATCGACGGGCATATTTTGGAAACCGGTAAGTTTCAAACTTAAAATTTAAAAACGACGTATTGAAACAAGAGGTACCTTCCATGCACGGAATACGTGACTTGTGAGATGTTATAACAACGCTGTTCAATAACAGTTTCTTGAGAATCTATATCACAGAGAATCTATATTGAAACTTAATACATAGTTTTCAATCAATCTAAATATGTCAATGATAATAAATCTCGGCCTTTCTTTGATTATCGTTGTGCTGAAATTGACTTTTTTTCATTATATTGAGCCGAAGTTTAAGCAAACTTGCAAATAGTTGTTTTTATTTGCATGCTATTTTGTAAAACCCAAGTTTTTTTCAGTTGAAATTTAAATGTTATTTGTTAGATATTTACAGATTAATATTATTGATATTATTGAAAATTTCGAGAAATTTATATGTAGTCTACATTAATTTATTTATTATTCAACGAATGATAAAATGCCACTCAACAGGCTCAGTACATATAACCTATCTTCTTTATTGTGATACCCAAATTCTAGGAGATCAAAGTGTGAAACTTTCCTGATAAACAACTGTTCATCAGACATCATTAGAAAGACAAATGTTATTTATAAACAAGGTTCTAAGTATAAGCAGCGTTAACTCTGTAACTGTACAATATATAAATGTACAATTGGCATAGAAACAAATCCAAATATTCTTGAATCATTATTAGAACAAAGGAGAGATGTAGTAGGCTAGATAATATGATTCAACCAGAGTAGGCTACTTAGAATAAACGATCCACTTGAAGTATCGTAGCGTTGGTACCAGACGTGGTTTATTAACGGACTGTTACACCCATTATCGAAGGTTTTTTATGACATTCTCCTCAAAAATGCCATGCATCGTTAAGAACAAGCCTCCCGGAATCCAAATTTAAATCTATTCGCGTTTTCAAGGGCACACCACTGAATACGGAAGCAACACAGAACTGTCATTTTATTTCAGCTTTGCTGCGTCGCAGCATGCGTGAAATAATAAAAACGACTGCTTCCGTGTAGAGTTGTATAGAATGGTTTGCCCTTCAAAACACGAGTTAGTTTGGTCATAAATTCTGAGATGCTTGTCTTTAAAGGATTATTCTAGAAAAAAAAAGATATCATACGCACACTTCAGTAAAAATACTCACAAGGCTCTAGGCAACCTTGTAAATCCTAAAGGCAGTCTTCACGAAAACATGAACCGCGTTTAAACAAGTGCAGTTTTCCCGTGTGCAAGTTCGCACTCAAACATGCATACTAGATCCAAACCGAGTTCATCATAAACCGAACCAAAATCGCACCCGGTTTGAACACGAGTGTGCGCCCAAGTTCAAACACACGGGTTTGAACATGGAAGTTTAAACATCAGTTTACATTGTACAGCATGCCTTTCATCTGTTCATATTGGTCAAGTGGTATCTCTACTTGAGTAGCGGTGATAGCCTAATGGTAACTCGTTTGGCGTTCACTCAGGGCACTAGTGTTTGAATCCTTGTCTTTGGATTTTTTTAGGAATGGCACATGAATAGTGTCATAGTGCCACTGGTGGTGGTGATGGTGTCAGGTGGTTTGCACTTAGTCCGATATCTCAATATCACAACAATTTGTTTACTCAACATTTTGCATACAATCTTCAGATTCTTAATGTTCATAACAACTGAATATTATGTGCATTTTCCCGGTAAGACAACCGGCAGCCTCCTATGTAATGATTAATTAAAGTGTCCTTGCGTTTATGTTCTAAACGAGGTAAAATACATAAGTCTCTGTTCGTCTGTCTAAAATGTAGCCCCTAATTATTTTATATCCGTTACATATGCAAGCATGCATTTTGTTTTATTAGATACGATGGGATTTGCATATCGTGAATAAAATAGAGATGTTGATTCCAAAAATTTCTAAGGCACACTTTTAGTGGGGGAGGGAGGTTGTTAACCAAAAACAATGGAGATGGTCAGAAATGAGCCCACAAATCCTTAAACATAAAAGTCTTATAAACTACATGGCTCTCATAAAAGATAAAATCTCCAATTATGACAATCTAAAAAAATACGAAACTGGAATTAAAGCCCCGTTGATCATAAGGTTCTTCAAAAAGGTCGAAAACCCTCTCCCTGGAATAAAGAAATCTCTATGCAACCCAGAACTTCGCTTCAGATTCTCGGTATATTTATCAAGTACTATCGCAAAGTAAGGAGAATGAATTATCCCCATATAAACGTGTCAGGAAAATCTTATCCCAAAATTTTAGAAATATGCACTAATCAGTTTTTTGTTGGTTGCAGAATCCTGAAATACTAAGAAAAATTGCTTTCAGAACCTCGAAAATAGAACAAAAAGCTTCGCTCAGAACAGATTCGAACCTAAAACGTCATGAATGAAAGGCCTGAATCAAGACCTTACCTCTATAAACGCTTCGTTATGCAAGTGCGAAAAATGTGCACAACATGTTTCAATTTTTCAATACCTCAAATACCTTCATTGAAGTTTGGTTAAATTCTCTTATTCGAGATATGAATAACAAGGCTGGGAAACGTGAAGAATCAACAATAGTTTCCCTAGCAACCCGTTCATTTACCCAAGCGCAGCATTCTCGTATGCAAGCGCACATGTTTGAACCCAAGTTTAAACTCGATGTTTGAACATTGTACATTGCGCCTAGGTGTATCGGAGTTCAGGCTCGTGTTCAGATTGCTATGTGCAAGTTCGAACATAGCAAGCAATGTTTGATTGGGTGCACAAACTTAGGTGAACATCTCACACATGTTGCACCTTGAAGACTGCCTACAGGATTGATCATTTGTTATTACACCGCTCATAAAAAACTCCTCCGCTTAGTTTTGATCGCAACACAAAATGAGCGCCAGATAATCGCCTAAGAAAAACAAGCTACTTTGATATTTTTTAAAATACGGTCTCCACGTGGTGGATTGTGGCAATGAATACTTTGATAACACGTGCTATTTGTACTGCAGATAAATTTTCCACATCTAGGAGAGCTTTGGAAAATGATCACGAAAGTTTTCATTTTGTTGCAAGGCACAATATTAAATTCCATAGCCAAATCAAGACCTGTTAGAAATTTATCGTAATCTTAGCACCCTGTGTCTTTTTGATATCGCCATCGGGGGTGACAATGGGTCTGGGGGGTAAGAATGGGTTATCGTCCTCACCGGCAGTCTGGGGGTCGTACAGCAAAATCGTTCAAAAAGGTCTTTTATATTTTAGTCTTCTTGCCCTCAGATACATTCAATCTATTCTACAAGCATTTTAAGTAGTTGAAACAGTGACTTATTCTCACCCCCATTTGACTCATTGTCACCCCGACGACGGTAGTTAATCAATTTTCTATGTTGTCTCCAAGGGGTAACCAACTCTAAACTTTCGACAGTATCCAGAAATACTAACAAATACTACCGAAAAACCACGTCGGATATATAGAATATTTGAACCTTTTGTTTGAGAAACTGCATATGTAACATTTTTGTCCAAAATGAGATTTTTATATATTCTGAATCCTCTTTCAAAAATACGTATTCTGGAAAAAAAAAAACAAAAAAAAATGCGTACGCTGGAGGATGTCCCCCTATATGTTCTGTTCATGTTCTATCCGAAAGAAAGTGTTGAAAGTTGTGTTTCCAAATCACATATAAAATTAGTAGACAAATTTAAAATGCTTCTTCAAAACTATTGAAATTGCGTAATACAAGTTTAATACATTCCTTAAATACAAATCCATAAGCTAGTATAAATAACGTTATTTTCGTGTCCCACCAATGATCAGCCCGAGACCACCCTACCTAAAATAAAAATATCAATATGAAAAATTGCATTTTTTTTTCATTTCCAAAAAGTAAACAAAATGGTCTACCTGTCGTACGACGAGTTTAGAAATTTCACCATATTTTGTAATCTTTGCACATACGTATTTCAACTTCAACTTTGAGGCCGTCTTCAGTGTCTCGTACTTGACTCGACAAAAAAGTCAAATATCAAATCAAGTTACTGTGGGAATAATATTTCAAGATTTTAAGGTTTTCCGAATTATAATTCAAAAAGAGATACTTGATGGGCTACAGCTCTTCGATGAACCTACGCCGAATGGAGTATCCTTCTCCACTGGACTCGATCCTGGGCCAACCGCTTCCAGTCGCGCTGAACATTGAGCGCCCTCAGGTCCTCTTCAACTGCAAAAAGCCATCGTGTACGCGGCCTTCCACGAAGCCTGCGGCCTCTTCCGGGTTATCTACTAAATATTATCTTCGCTTGGCGTTCTTCCGGCATACGAACAACGTGACCAGCCCACCGTAGTCTGCCGTGTTGAATAAGCTTAATAATATCCAGCCCTTTATACACCTGATACAATTCGTGATTCATGCGGCGCCGCCAGATACCGTTCTCCTGTTTACCGCCGAGTATTGTTCGCAGCACCTTACGCTCAAAAACTCCGAAAGCTCTCCGATCAGCCTCCTTTAACGTCCATGTTTCATGGCCGTATAAAGCCACCGGAAGAATCAGAGTAGTATACAGCGCGAGTTTTGTTTTCGTTTGCAGACTACGGGACTAAAGCTGGTTACGAAGTCCGTAATAAGCCCTATTTGCAGCTGAAATACGCCTTTTCACCTCGCGGGTAACATCATTTTCGCACGTCACTAATGTTCCAAGATACACAAATTCTTCTACCACTTTAAACTTTTCACCATCACGCACCATTTCGCTACCACCACCACTAATGAACCCACGTTGATTGTCAGCGACGTCAACTTCGCCATATACTTCGTTTTGCTGGAATTGATCGTGAGTCCAATCCTAGCTGTCTCCCTCTTAAAAGGCACAAAAATCTCGTCCACGGCACGGCGATCAATCCCGATAATATCGATATCGTCCGCAAATCCCAGGAGCATATGCTATTTTGTGATAATGGTACCGCTTCTTTGCACACCAGCTCTCCTAATCGCTCCCTCGAGCGCTATATTGAACAGTAGATTCGAGAGTGCATCACCCTGCTTTAATCCATCTAAGGTAACAAATGACGTCGATATTTCATCCGCAACCCTTACACTTCATTTCGATCCGTCCAACGTTATACGAATCAGCTGTATCAGTTTCGTCGGAAAACCATGTTCAAGCATAATTTGCAATAATTCATTCCGTTTCACTGAATCGTACGCTGCCTTGAAATCAATAAACAGATGATGTGTCAGCAAGTTGTACTACCGGAATTTATCAAGGATCTGTCTCAGGGTAAACATTTGATCCGTCGTTGATCGGCCTTCACAAAAACCTGCTTGGTATTCGCCGACGAAGGACTCTTCAAGCGGTCTCAATCTGTTGAACAGAATACGGGACATAATTTTGTACGTCGAATTAAGGAGGGTTATTTCTCGGTAATTGGCGCACTCCAGTCTGTGCCCTTTCTTAAAGAGAGGGCAAATGAGACCGTCCAACCAGCTAGCAGGCATTTCTTCGTCTTCCCATATTTTCGACATAATATGGTGCAGAACTTCATAAAGCTGCTCACCTTCTGGTCCTTCCCCGCAGCCTTATTGTTTTTCAGCTCTTTAACAGCTTTTTTAACCTCATCTAGTGTAGGCGACTTCACAGCTTGTCCATCGTCGCTAATATTTATTCTGCTCACCGATGCACCGTCACTTCCACTATTCAACAAAGTCTCGAAGTGTTGCTTCCACCTGGCAGCCACTTCGGTTTTATCTGTCTGCAAATTCCCTTGTTGGTCGTTGCACAAGACGGGAGATGGCGTTGTCTTTCTCCGCACGCCATTGACAGACGCATAGAACCTCCGCATATCGTTCTGCTCCATTTTTTCCTGCGCCTCGCTAATCATTTGTTCTTCAAATCCTTTTTCTTCCTGCGGTGGGTTCGTTTTTCGGCTGCTCTTGCTTCCTTGTACCGATCTCGATTCAATCGGGTACCCGACACCAACATCCGGCTTCTGGCAACGTTCTTCTCGTCTTCTCGTTCTTCTCGTCTCTCTGACACTCCACATCGAACCAACCCGTCCTGGGTCGCCTCTGGGCAGTGCCTACCACTTCTCGTGCTATTGTGTTCACCGCTCCATGGATCGACTCCCATAAATCTTTGATGTTGTCGCTAACGTTGATTGCACTTATCCGTTCGTCGAGCTTCTGGCGGTACTCAGCCGATACTCCTTCCGCCGATAATCGCTGGATATTGTAACGCATCGTTCGCTGTGATCTTTCGTTCGATACAGTTGACAACCGTGATCGAATTTTACTGACAACGAGGTAGTGATCAGAGTCAATGTTCGGACCTCTGAATGTCCGCACATTGATAACATCCGAAAAATGGCGCCCATCCATCAGAACATGGTCTATCTGGTTGCAAGTTTCACCATTTGGGTGTCTCCAGGTGTGCTTTCGGATATTCTTTCATGCAAAGTAGATGCTACTGATGGCATCCCTCATTTTTTTTTTTAAACGAAGGTAATGGAAATCTGCAAACAGACACCTGGGAAGGCGAACCCAGGTAGTGTGGGGATGGGATCACCACTCCCGACCCACTTAAACCAACTCCTTCCTCTCCAGTCATTCCCCCGGCCCGCAATTAAGCAATACTTCGGGGGATGACTATTGGGCATTGCGCCCCCTCCATGACGTACACAAGTGCACGTATGCACCTCAACTCTTCGACACTCCCCATGCAACACATTTGCACAAGACACACTGGCACCACATGTGCCTAAACACTCACCTGCCTATGCCGCTTGAATGACTGCAAGGAACCAATTTACAGGTACCCTGCAGGGGGTACCCCATGCCGCCATCTCACAACATAGACAGTCCTCACTCAGTGTGGTGTTCACCCCGTCCTGCAACAGGGTGGCACCACTTGTCTACCAAGCCGGAGGCGACCCTAGGTTGGTGGCTCCTATGCCGCTCCTACCTCAGCTACGAGGCAGACCCTTTCATGTCTCCTACTTCTGAGGTGCCGCAGAGGTATCTGCCCCCCGACACTCCTTCCAGGCCTCACCAGACTTCAGTCATTCTAACACTACCGACCATGCGTACCATGCGAGACTTACTTGTGTGCTCACCCATACACTCGGTCCCTCACTCTGTGGGAGTATTACGAGTAATACCCCCAATTCACATTCGCTTGCACCACATGTGCACCACTTGGGGGTGTGTGGGTACCACCCACTGCCACCCGCTTGCCGCCGGAGCAGCCTTCACTCTGTGGAACCTCCACAGGCTCCGTTAACGACCTGGCTAATTGTTTCACCCCCCAGGCCATTCATCCCTTCGGCACGGGTCGCCTGACACCTTGGGATTCGGGGTTAGGGGCTTGTATGCTTTAAGCGGCACACGGTCGCTTGATAAGGTTTGCTTGCGGATATGTGGTTTTTGGGAGGGAATTAACATCGCCCCCTGTTAACCCCACCACCTCCTAGGCAGAACCCCCTGGCTCACAGACGGCTGGGGAGGGATCGTCAAGCCCTCTGGCAGCAACGAAGTAGGCCGTTGTCGTTGGTAGCGGAGTGAAGGCTCTCTACCGACCTGAGCGTTAGCGTCTCCGATAACAATTTTCACGTCATGCTTTGGGCATTCTCCATAGGCTTTATCAAGACATTCATAAAACGTATCCTTCACGTCGTCGGATTTATCGTTTGTCGGTGCGTAAACGTTGATTAGGCTGTAATTGAAGAATTTGCCCCGTATCCTCAACACACAGATTCGTTCGCTAATGGTTTTCTACCGCATCACTCGCTTCATCTGCTTGCCCATCACTACGAAACCAACTCCATGCTGTGATGGTCCGCCGCCGCTGTGATAGATGTTATACTTGAATGCAGTGTTGGTCGTGGGGTCCACGGCTCGGAATTCACGTTCTCCGGATCTAGGCCATCGGACTTCTTGAATAGCGGCCACGTTCACTCCAACCTCCTGCAGTTCACGAGCCAGAAGGCTCACTCGTCCAGGTTCATTTAGGGTCCTGACATTCCAGGTACCGAGTTTCCAATCATAGTCCTTATTTCGTTGCCGGGTCGGTTGCCAAAAAATAACGTTCCCTTTTTCTTCTATCTCCATTCTTCGTGATATTTGAGAGGCTTCAGTAAGCTACCTTACCGGGGTCGCGTTACCTACATCGCGCTATTGGGGCTGTCACCTTAGGTATAGCTGACGCGATACAGCATTTCGTTGATCAGCCGCTGGGTACCAGGCAGACGCTGTTTTAGCCGCACCTCCTGGTGAACAGACGCTCGAGGCGTATCTTCTCACTCTAGCTGATGTCAGAAGGACAACAGTGCCCAGGCTGCACTACCAGCTAAAGTACACAACCATTAGCTGGCGGAGCAGAAATAGATTAAAAGGAAGAAATAAGAAAGGAGAAGGAATACAATAAAAGAAAAAAATAAAGAAAAAACAAGACGGAAGAATGATGAACGAAGAAGGAGGAAGGAAAAAATAAATAAAGATGAAGAAAGAAGGAAAAGGTAAAAATAAGAAGCAATAAGATATGTGGAATAAGTTAGAAGAAATAAGGGAAAATTAGAGTTAATAAAGGAGGATGAAGAGGGAATAGGAGAGGAAGAAAGAGAAAGTAATGGAAAGTAAGAATAAAAAGGAAGATGTCGGAATAAGAGAGGAATTTCTCATTTCCTACTCCAATTAGCCCACCGCTAAAATACGCTATTTTCCTATTCATTTATATTCATACAGCTATTTTTTTTTAATTACAGAAATAGATTATAAATGAGGATAAACTTTGTTTCCTCATGAAGTGAAGTGAGAAGTTAAATGTCCGAAGTGAACCGAATGGTGAACAGCGAGAACCAAGAAGTGAGAAAAACGGAAGTGAGTTTTTAGTGGTGAGACGTGTGCAGTAACAGATGAGTATTGGAAGTTGCGAAGTGACAGGTAGGATGTGAGTATAGTGATATAAACAGAAGCAAGGAGTGAGAAATGATAATTGGGAAGGGAGAAGCGAGATGTTGAGTAGTGCGAAGTGAGTGGAGAGCTGTAAGAAAGAAGAAGAAAGAAGAAAAAAGAAAGAAGGAAAGATCCTCACTACTTTCTACTCCCTTCTTACAACTCACATCTCACATGTCACTTCTCAATACATACTTCTCACTTTTATCTTAGCATATCTCGCTTCTCACCTCCCTCTTCTCACTACTCTCATCTCACTCCAAACTTCTCACTATTAATTTCTCACTTTGCACATCTCACTTCTCTCTTCGCACTTCTCATTTCTCATTTTTCAATTTCACTTCTTCCTTTTCACTTATTACTTCTTATATTTCACTTCAGACTTCTCATCCACATTTATCACTTTTCACTTTTAACTTCTAACTTTTCACTTCTCATTAACACGTTCACACGTCGAATTTCTCACTTCTTCTCACTTCTCATTTCTATTTTTCTCTTTTCTAACTGCTCACTTTTCTTTTTCCACTTCACATTTAAAATTTCTTACTTCTCACTTTTCACTTCTCTCTATTTTTTCCTAACTTATGATTTTTTACTTTTCACTTCTAACTTCTCACTTATTGCTTCTTATATCTAACTTCTGATTTCTCATTTCTCCCTCTTTATTTTTCATGATCAATTTCACTTTTCACTTATCAGTTTTCACTTCTTATTACTCACTTAGCACTTCGAATTTTTAACTTCTAACTTCTCATTTCTTACTCCCTACTACTCCCTTCTTACTTCGCACTTATCACTTCTCATATCTCACTTCCCATATCTCACTTCTCCTCTCTCACTTATAACTTCTTATATCTCACTTCTGACTTCTCATTACTCACTTATTACTTCTAACTACTAACTTTTCACTTTTCACTATCACTTCACCTTCGTCTGTTTGGGAGGATTCATCACCGTGAGGTTCTTATTTGAAATTTTCGTTGGCTTTTTTCGGTGAGTACATACGCACTAGGCTCAAAGTAGAAGGGAGCAATCGAAAGTAATGAAGAACAGATATGAAAGATATCGCAAGTGAGCGACAAGTATGAAATTTTTTTCTTTATAGAAGGTTAAAGTGTGCAAGGGCCATCAGTGAACAATATTGATTGAAATCGCTGTTATTTTGCCTAACGTCCACCCAGGAACGGCTTGACTGATAGCGTGAGGACTATCATACCAAGACAGGCAAAATAACAGCGATTTCAACCTGCACATATTGTTCGGCGTTTGAGAACGGTTCTAGTGATCAGTGGCATATTTTCAGAGATGCAATACGAGACGTAACGTAATAAGTAACGACGTCTCGTATTGCATCTCTTTGAGCCTAGTGCGTATGTACTCACCGAAAAAAGCCAACGAAAATTTCAAATAACACTTCACCTTCCGAATTTCTCACTTCTCGTTTCTCACTTCCCACTACTCACTTCGCACTTCTCACTTCACTCTTCGAATTTCTTACTTCTCACTTCTGTTTATTCATTTCTCACTTCTCATTACCACCTTTTATTTCTCACTTCTCACTTTAAGTTACATCTCAGTTCTGACTTCACATTTCTCACTTTATCACTTTATCATTATCACTTTTCACTTCTAACACTTCACATTTCACTTTTCATTACTCACTTCTCATTTCAAATTTTTCACTTCCTACGACTCATTTCTCACTTCTTACTTCGTAATTCTCATTTCTCACTTTTTACTTTTCACTTCTCACTTCTATCTCTTCACTTTTCACTTCTCATTTCTCACTTCTTACTTCTTATTTCTCACTTCTCGCTCAACACTTTCAACTTCTAATTTTTAACTATAACTGTTTCTTATAACTTCAAGTTAGCGAAGTAAAATTACTTCGACTTAGAGAACATCGAGTAAGGGAGATATCGACTGACGGAGGAAACGCAGTATGCTGAATGCTATAGATTCAAGGGACTTTAAATTTTACCGAGTAAAAGAAAATATCGAGTTACAGAACATCGAGTTAGGGGCAGCTCACTGTAATAATGTTAGTCGTGAAATACGAAGATACATCATCTGTAAAATTCGGGCCTACTATGATCTCCAGAAAAAAATGTGATCAAAATACAGTAAACTCTCCACATCTCGATGTTCTGTATCTCGATATCTCTCCCTATGTCGATGGTTTCCTCAGTCCCTTCAATCTACATACATTTGGGCTTTCTACATCTCGATAATCTCCCTATCTCGATATCTCTCTATCTCGATGGGTTCTGATCATATTTTGTTCAGGATTCACTCTCCTTATGTCGATATGGTCAAATTTTTAGGCTACTAGACCATCTTTGGACAATAACAAACACATCAGCAACAGGAAACGACATTTGTTTTGTTGTCGTTTTTCATAGCAACGAGCTTTTTTGAATCTAGTGCCCATTTCAATTTTCCTTCCATTCCTCGATCTCTCCCTATCTCGATGGTCCCTTCAATATCGAGATGTGGAGAGGCGACTGTAGATTCACATCCGTTGCATTATAACGGAGTATTTCGTAGATTGCATACTGATAGTTGTCATGTATATTCTTTAACTTTCGTAGCTCAACTGCTTATGGATTACTATTTGGGAATAATAGCAACCCAATCGGAGGTCCAAAATGATAAAGCATGAATGCTACCATTGCCAGTCACGCCCATCTGCTTCGTTACTGAGGAAAGGAAGGAAATGATGATATTACATCTACTTATCGCGAATCCAGGGACTCACCGACGCCCTCATAGATGTCAAGGAGTTGGATTGTTAGTAGGGAATATAGTTTAGGAATAT
Source organism: Armigeres subalbatus (assembly GCF_024139115.2). NCBI lineage: Eukaryota > Metazoa > Arthropoda > Insecta > Diptera > Culicidae > Armigeres > Armigeres subalbatus. The sequence goes on along the minus strand of NC_085140.1, from coordinate 411,333,764 downwards.
CATCATAAGCAAATAATATAATTAGTTGGAACAGACGTTGACAGTGACCATGCTAAGAAATTTATGTCTCTCCACTGATGATTGTCCTGGGATGGGACAAAGCTATTGAACTTGTCCTGGCTTATTAGCCTAGGTTTAAGCACCTATGTTCGCTCTCTGAAACGAGAAAGAAAGAAATGTATATCAAATGCCCCATCTAATTGAAATTTTCATAATTATAGATTAATTTAATTATTATCTTTATACACGCTTTTGGTAATGAGAGCGAGAACCAAATATGCAATCTACAAGTTATTATATTAAGTTCAAGTGTTGTTTCGTGTTCCGGTTAAATATTATTTGGTTTGGTACTTGAAACTTATTCATAGCTTTGACGAAACTAAGCATTGGAATTTTCCGATTTCTGTCACCACCGTAACTATAATGCGTAAAGCCCAATGAAGGGTGGTGCACATCCAGCCGAAATATTTATTTCGGTAAAAATATTAGAGAAGCACAAAACTGTGACAGAAAATTTGAAACGCCAGCACAGCACTTCGTTTTTTCCTGGTCAAAAAAGATTCACATGCGCAGTATCATGTACAAAACGTTCACAAGACTGGTGCTCCACTACGGACATGGAAATTTGACCATGCTCGAGGAGGACCTGCAATCACTTGGAGTATTCTATTCGTGCTTAGGACCATCGTTGGCGGTGTGAGACGGCAAAGGATGAACCACCAGCTTGCTATACTCTGTACAAAATTGTACGTATTACAAAAAATCTGAATACATATCTTAGTCTAGTCAAGTACGAGACACTGAAGACGGCCTTACTGTTGAGGTCGAAATACGCATCTGTCAAGATACAATTAAGTGGTGGAATTCAATGGGATTGTACAAACTCGTGTTATGACAAGTACATATCTTAATTAGACGAAGAAAAATCTATTACTTAAGTACATTGCAAATAGTTGAAGAGAGTGAAACTCTGTCGACTAGTGTAACTTCCAACTGCCTATTCTCAGTCGCATATTACAAGGAAATCACTCAAACCTGGAGAGTGCGTAATAACATCCAAAGAACACAAAAAAAACACCATGACCTACAACTCTCGCTTTCATTCCCAATGTGCATCGTCACCATGCATCTTTGGGAATTACCTACTTAAATAATAATTCTTCTTTCCTCAGCTGACACACATGACCAACAGAAAACAAGCGGACCTTGCAAGGTGATGCGCGCGCTGCTCCATCAGAAGGATGCGGGTAAACGGTCGAGATAATGAGCATCCCTCACAAGGCACGCGGTTGAAGGTCTCTCGCCGGCTGACCGGCACAACAAGTGAGGTGAGTGATGTGTCGCGTTTTTATTCGGGACAAAGATATTTGTTTACCTGTTTGGTTCGCACTCCCTCGATGAACCGCACCATCATCAGCCAGACAGACATGGATGGACAAAAGCTCCCACAAAGTGATGTAATGAGGCACCTCGGCACCAATCGATGCGACGGATGACGAAAAACTTAATGAATAATTGATCTTTGGCACGTACTACAATGAACGCCATTCGAACGTAGTATCTACCTGCTATCCACGGTGTCGTAACATGGATGAGGAATCACCCGGGAGAAATTGAGACGCCGCGCCGGCCGATGGAGCAATCATTTGGGTAGGTTAGGTTAGTTGTTATGAAAATTCGCACCAAAAAACACTGTCCAACGCATTTCATCGACGCCGATCGAGTGAACGGCAACAAAGTGATAATCTATGGCTTTCTCTGTCCTAATGACCACAAATCACTGCGATGAATATCGCCATGAAACTTTGTACCGCCACAAACGATCAGCTCGATAAATTACCCCCTGGTTTAGAAAAAAAAAACGGGACCTAAATCAGCACACACAGGCGGGTGGAACAACGCAACGCGGATCGAGAAGAAATATGAATGGAACTGCGATCATAACGTAAATCGCGTCTCGATAGTCACAGCAGGACACTGTTCGGCTCCTAGTCACATAAATATCACGACAATTTGACAAATTAATTTTCACTTGGCACACTGTTGCGAGGCTCGAGCAGTCGCCAATGAACGAAAACTATGTTGCAAAACAACATCTCAAAATGTGCTGAGCACACTCCGCTTTTCCATCCCCCCCCCCTTGCTGGACTGGAAGAAGATTCCCTTTTCAGTGTGCGGGTCTCGGCGTGATCGGGATTTACGATTACTCGATTAAAAGGAGTGTTTTGTTATAATATCGCGCTGGTTTTCGATAAATCCTCTAGGCTCTCTCTCTAGGGTGGTGGTGGGCTCCCTGCTGCTTGGATGGTTAGAAGAAGAGCTTCATTGTCTGTCTCTGCCGGTAAGGTGTGCGTTGGAGGTGAATTTATGGGTCATCTTTGCCGGTGTGTTTGCTTTGTTGGAACTGTTAGGGGCAAAGTGCGTACACCCAGCCCATGCAAGGTGACATAAATTTGCTGAATAACGCTTTCCAGTTTGTAGGATGAAAACAAACAAGATTCTCTTTCATCAGCATTCCATAAGGCAAGCGGAGACGACACCTCCTTAGGTTAGCGATAGTTTAATAGAGGATTATGAGGGTATTTGGACGTTGTGTCAAAACGACATTTATCATAAGAGATAATTTGGGGTAGTTTCAATGGTGTAATAAATCTTATATTCTGTGGAGCAGGTGTGGTCGTCTTACGTAAAAGACTGTAGTATGTTTTTTTATATGGTGGAAGAGAATTGATACAGCATAGAGGGACCTGATCATAATATAGGATTTTTTTTCTGTCGGAGCTTAGCTGGAATTCCTTATGTTTTAAAATATGTCCTAGATGAATACTGCAGCTGAAAAGACCATTTCTCTCTTCGTATCTTAAATAATTGTTGTTTAACATTTTCTGCGGAAAAATTGCTTTTTGATGTTACACAATCTAAACAATTTTTTTTATTCTTTGTTGAAAAGAATCATAGCTCAAGGCTCTTTCATCTCTAAAGGATGGGTAGTAATTGCTGGACGGTTAGGCAATTTTTGACAAGTCCCGGGCCAGATGGGCTTTGACAAGTGCATCCTATTACAATTATTTTAAGCGCGGTTCCATTATAGAGGAGTCCTTCTTTCGTTACAGGGGTCGGTTTTCTTTCGTTTTCGTCGTTTGTAAATCGATGATGTAGTTAATCGTTTTGAATAGCCAGGTCGTCAGGCTTTACGGCAATATGTTGATTTTTGGGAATCTTAGCAGGAACATCGTCAGAATTTACATGAGAAATTCTTCAATAGATTGGTCCAAATTTCTACAGGAAAATGTTCGGAATATCCACGGAAAGTTCCTGTTGAGTTTCTGTTGTGTGTTTTTTTTGCCTTTCTCGCACACTAAGTGTTTTAAATACATATAGATTTTTTTTTAATTGTAGAAGAAGCAGCTGGTAGAATAAGTGTTTAAACGTTAGCTTTCTCAGTCTAGAATAATTAGGACGACTAGTTTGGCATGGCCACTGGCCAGCGTAAAAACAGGTAATTCTTCAAGATATCCACGGGAGATCCTAAGGAGTTTTCAAGGGCAATTCACGAGAAATTCTTTGGAATTTCAATGTAAACTTCTTAAGAATTTTGCGTATGATTGTTCAAAATTTAAATCTCAATAATAAAATTTTTGGATTGCAACAAAACATTGCTCGGAATTTTGAAAGAATTTCTTTGGATTTCTACGAGAAATAATTTGCACAGTAGACGTTCGATACTGCAAGTCATAAAACAGGAAAAAAGTCATATAATTGCAATGTTTTTTAACTGCAATAGTTGCAACAGTTTTGCTGAACTTGAAAACGATGTCAAAGTCGATTATAGCTGCATTACGCTGCACAATCTAGTACACGGCTAGAAAGAAGTACCTAATATTATGTAGTTCTTACTTAAATCGGGAGTTCAATGTGGGAAGCCAAACCAAGTTTTTTTTTTAATTTGAGTAAAATTGGCTTAATATTAAGTCAAATATACTTAATTTTGAATAAAAACTAAGCAAAAATTAGGTAAATTTTTAGGTAAAACTTTTGTAAACATGAGATTGCTTAAAATTGGGTTCCCACACTTTATTGCCTTTGCTGAATGGTTTTTCTCTTCATTTTATGAAAACAAAGGGAATAGGTATGCTGTCTTATTCTGAGATAAGATAAGACATCTCACTGTCCCTTTTTGAAACCATTTGCCTGTCAGAAAAGGCCAGTTTTGATTGGAAGATTTGACACACGCCGGCAAGCGCAGCGTTGCTTTATTTTGCTGGTGGGTGCTTTGTTATTACTTTCGTGGTGTTGCTAGTAGTCGGGGATTTTCCAATTTCAGTTTCTAAAGAAACAAGTAAACACGAAAAAACTGTTCTTTCATTAATTTCAACGTGAAATAAATTGAATAATAAAAATGTTGTAATCATAGTCAGAACTGTGATCATGGATTACAAATGAACAACTCAGCAATTGGTAATTATTGATTGAAGTTTATTTGTCTTGTTAATTTTCGGTTAGTAAAAAAAAGTTGGTCACACTGGAGCTGCCCGTTGCGTGGATTGTGGATAATTTGTGTGAGGGAATTCAGCTCCGAGATGTCTTATCTCATATCAGGTCTTATTGCGTGTGCGACTCCGTTGGTTGTCCCACGAGGAAAGAGGCAAAGTCATGGCCAGCTATTTACTAGTCAGTGCGGGTTACCAAACCGTTATACAATATTTTGCATATATGTCATCAATGCACTCTAAAAGTGGTTTGCCCAATTCCTAATACATCTCGCCCTCACATTCCCCTTCTTCTCTCGCTAAAAAAGAGAAAAAAAACCATTGACTTAGGATTTTCATAATCAACTATTTACATCGCATTTTTTTTCTAATTGTACAATCCAGTATCCAATATCCGTACTCAATTCCTATATTCAAAATCATTCTAATTCATATTGGAATTCAAATATTTCAATACTATTTTCCAATCTGATACTCAAATCCAATGCATGAACCCGAAAAACAAATCCAATATTCCTATTCCATGAACAAAGTTTTAATCCCAGACCAACATTGGAATGTTTCTATAATGGAATACCAAAATCAAACATTCATATAAAATAATCAAGTTTTTTTTCATATCCAATTTTCACAACTATATTCTAATCCAACTCCATCTTTCAAATACAATCTCTAGCTTATAACCAGAAGTTGAATCTAAAATAATATTAAATATTTGCAACCAAGCCAATTCCAATTTTTAAATCTAATAATCATGATACCTCACCCATTATCAAAAATCAAATGTTTCATTAAAAACCAATACCAAAAACAATCCAAATTCAACATTTCAATTCAAAGTCTACATACAAATACGCAAATGCATATTTATTAAGCAAATTAATCCAGCCTTTTTTAACATTCTGAAAATGTCCACTATTTCAGGTCCATGATCCTCCAGCTGTATTCCTTCTTTTTTTCTTTTTTTTGCAAATATTTCCAGCATTGCAATCCAAAACCAATAGAATTCGATCCGACAGACCAAATCCAATACAATTTGATGGCCTTCCAATGGGAAAATCAAAACAATATCGGTGGCTCTCCAAACATTCAAATTTGAATAGTTGCGTTCTGCTGATCCGCTTTAACGTTGCTTTGACTCGAACAATCCGCCCCTCTTCTACACAACCTTCACCATCAAAAGCTGCAACAATCCGATACTCTTCCAGAGCACTTTCGACAACACAAGCAGAAAACCGATGAGAAAACAAATTATTTACAAACGAAAACAAATCATGTTTAGTCCAAACCGATAAGAACAACAAATCATTTAATCTAGCATTATCGACATTACAAGTGGAAACCGATGAGAAAACGAATCATTTGCTTCGGCGCTACTCCACAATTCTTTCGACATTTTAACTCGTTTAAGTCAAACCAATGAGAAAACAAATAACTTTTTCGGCCTTCTTCCAGATCGTCTGCGACGTCACAAGCCAAAACATTCAATTCAGCGCTCTACCACAGCAGCTTCGACATCACATGTCGAAACTGATGAGAAAATAAATCATTTATGCTGGCGTAACTTTTTTAAGTCAAAGCCGTGTAGAAACAAAACATTTGTCAATCCAGCGTCTTCGACATCAGAAGTCGAAACCGATGAGCAAATCATTTAATCCGACGCTCTTCCAGAGCGTCTTCGACACCCTAAGTCCAATCCGATGAGTAAATCATTCATTTCGACGCTTCCCATAGCGTTTTCGACATCACAAGTCGAATCCGATAGACAAAACATTCGATCCGACGCTCTTCCAGAGCGTCTTCGACATCACAAGTCGAAACCAATGAGCAAATCATTTGATTCGACGCCCTTCCAGAGCGTCTTCGACATTACAAGTCAAAACCGATGAGAAAATTTCCCAATCACGCCCACAGGATACTTACAAAACAATTATTTCCAACCAGGAACAACCTGGCAGGATCGCCAAATGTGCGGCCCAGTTCAACCGAACGAGCTATCCGTCATGGGGTATGTCTTATTGCGCGTGCGACTCCGCTGGTTTTCCCATGAGGAAAGAGGCAAAGTCATGGCCTGCTATTTATTAGTCAGTGTTGGCTACCAAACCGTCATACAATATTATGCATATCTGTCATCAATGCACTCTAGAAGTGGATTGCCCAATTCCTAATACATCTCGCCCTCACAGGAACCCCATTCGGCGGCTCATTAAATTTAAAAGCACAGACACGCACCCTGTGTAAAAGCTTATGGGCACGGTGCTGCGCAATCATTGCTTGCGCGTTACCACCGCGAAGAGCTGAATGTTTTAGAAGAGCGCGACAGTATATTGTCCATAAAAAAAATCTTTGGAAATTCCATTGGCTGATAGCAAAATACGGCCGCATTGGTAATTTGGCCGAAAAAGTAGTTTATTCTAACAGGTCGTTTGACCGAAATGGTCGTTTAGCCGAATAGGTCATCAGTCCAAAAATGCCGTTTGGCCGATATTTTTGAACGGTATTTTCAGTCAAACAACCTGTTGGGGCAAACAACTGCTTCGGTCAAATTAACAGTTCGACTGAATGATCCTTTCGGCTGTATGTCGCTTTCTTTTTTTTATCTTTATTATCGTGATATATGTCGCTTTCAGCAAAACTACATTTTCGGTCAAACCGTTTTTGACCTGATAATAGTTTCAGATAAACGTTCCGTTTGGCTCGGCTTAATGGAGTTTTGGCTAGATGAATTTTGCCTTAAAGGTCAGTATCAGCTTAAAAAGTAGAGAGGTTACGGAATTTTGTTCAATGGCCATTTGACAAAAAGGCCATTTCGCTAAACGAATGGTCATGTTTTGACCATATTATCGTGCTAAAATTAAAACTCTCCCTGAAAATTTTTAAATTTTCCGTAAAAAATAGGAAACTTCCAATGAAAAAATAAGGATATAAGCAATAAAATGGGGGCAGCAGGGACTATGTCCAAGGGCTTGACGATCCCTTCCCAGGCCATCTGCGAATTGTGGATGTGGTGGGGTTTGACAGTGGGCCCTGTTAAACCTCTATAAAAAGCTGCATGAATCCACAAGTAGGCTCCGCCAAAGCGACCGTGTGCCGCTCAAAGCGCACAAGCCCAAGTCCTGGTGTTAGGTGGGACGCTAAACAGCCCTGACACGACGGCCCTCCGACGAGACAGGAGGTTTGCGCAGGCCCAATAAGCCGCCTTTAAAAACAACTATTACGAACGACATAGAAGATAATACGACTCGATACAATCGGCAACGACCTAGGCGACGAATAAATGATCACGATTGGAAGCTTGGAACATGGAACTGCAAGTCGCTAGGCTTCGCAGGTTGCGACAGGATAATCTACGATGAATTACATCCCCGCAACTTTGATGTCGTAGCGCTGCAGGAAATCTGCTGGACAGGACAGAAAGTGTGGAAAAGCGGGCTTCGAGCGGCTACCTTCTACCAAAGCTGTGGCACCACCAACGAGCTGGGTACCGGCTTCATAGTGCTGGGAAAGTTGTGCCAACGCTTGATTGGGTGGCAGCCAATCAACGCAAGGATGACAAGCTGAGGATAAAAGGCCGTTTCTTCAACTATAGCACCAGCAACGTGCACTGCCCACACGAAGGGAGATCCGGAGACGAGAAAGAAGCGTTCTGTGCGCAGCTGGAGCAGACATACGATGGATGCCCACTGCGGGACGTCAAAATCGTCATCGGTGACATGAACGCACAGGTAGGAAGGGAGGAAATGTATAGACCGGTCCAACCGTATCCAACGACAACTGCCAACGATGCATAAACTTTGCAGCCTCCCGCGGAATGGTAGTCCGAAGCACTTTCTTCCCCCACAAGAATATCCACAAGGCCACATGGAAATCACCTAATCAAGTAACGGAAAACCAAATCGACCACGCTCTAATCGACGTAAATTCTTCTCCGACATCACGAACGTACGCACTTACCGCAGTGCGAATATTGAATCCGACCTCGTTGCAGTATGTCTGCGCTCAAAACTCTCGACGGTGATCAACACGCGTCGGAGTCGTCCGCCGCGGCTAAACATTGGGCGGCTACAAGACGGTAGACTAGCCCAAGACTACGCGAAGCAGCTGGGAATGGCACTCCCAACGCAAGAGCAGCTAGGCGCAGCGTCCCTTGAACATGACTGAAGAGATATTTGATCCGCCATTGCAAGCACCGCAACCGCTGCACTAGGCACGGTGCCCCCGGATCAGAGAAACGACTGGTATGACGGCGAATGTGAGCAGTTAGTTGAGGAGAAGAATGCAGCATGGGCGAGATTGGCGAACGAGGCACGATACAAACGGGCGCGGAACAGACAAAACTCGATTTTCTGGAGGAAAAAGCGTCAGCAGGAAGATCAAGACCGTGAAGAGACGGAGGAACTGTACCGCGCTAATAACGCACGAAAGTTCTATGAGAAGTTGAACCGTTCACGTAAGGGCCACGTGCCACAGCCCGATATGTGTAAGGACATAAACGGGAACCTTTTTACAAACGAGCGTGAGGTGATCCAAAGGTGGCGGTAGCACTACGAAGAGCACCTGAATGGCGATATGGCAGACAACGGTGGCGGTATTCAGGTATCAGAACGTCGGCTCTGGCGGCACGTTCCCCTACCATGGGAGATTTGTGCCTCGCCTCTAACAGCCTTCATCATCATTTACCCGCAAGATCATGATTTTTTTTTTTTAACTTTATATTTGTTTCTTAGTTGTTAATGTTAATATAAAATATATAGTTGTCCAATCCTAATACATTTTCATGAGTTTCTATATGATAACTGAAAAATTGACCTAATTGTTTTATAATACAATCCCTTGACGTTCTATTAAGGTTCTTCAATTCTGGGTAAATAAACTCCTCTGGTTCAATTCTTGCTAGTCTGGGTTCGATGCTCAGAAGTTGTCTTCGTTGGAACCTCCAGATGTCACAGACTCGTTGACATCGAAACAGCTTGTGTATCGTGGTTTCTAGTTCTCCTGGACATGTTTCACAGTATGGATTGTCTACTACGCCTCGTTGGTACAGCAGCTCACGATGTTTAATTTTTTTGTGCATAACCACAAACCAGTTGGATTTCTGCAGAGATGTCAAAGATTTGCTATGCAGATGTTTGAAGATAGTTCTCCAGTCTCGATGCTCCGCTGCTACAAATCCAGGGTCCGGTTTCAAACTCAGATAATGAAGATAGATCGCTTGAGACGTTGGTGTGTTTACCAAATAAATCGGCAATTGAGTCAATTCCATTCTTAGTTCAGAGATGTGACTAAACATAGCTGGAATGGGGTTGTTTGGATTTTGTAATAAACTATTCAAGAAAGGCAACTGGTGAACCAGACTTATTAACCTATTTAAAAGTAGCGATTTTGCTTTTTGTCTCAGGACAGTGAAGATTGAGGCCACCTCTGGACTTCGGGAGAATTATGTTTGCAAATGCTACTCTTCGTAAGTTTTGCCCATACCAAATGAATTTTCCAATCTCTGCTTTAATTTTGTTAGCGAATTTTCTTGTAAGAGGGATGTTCGAAGCCATATACCATACTTTTGAGTTGATATAGGAATTAATCAAAATTATTTTTTGAACTAGATTTAGCTTTCTTGGATGATGCAGCCACAACCGGATTCGTAGACCATTTAGGACAGCTTGCCAGTTAACTTTCTGTGCTTGTTTGATGTTGTCTCCGAATTGCACTCCTAGGATTTTTATGTAGTTCTCAATGTTAAGCCATTCCGTATCTCCCGTAAGATTGACATTCCCGATCAATACAGCAACAGTTTTTTGTGTGTTCAAAATAGCACCAGAGACGATTCCGAAGTTTTTGAAGATATTGACGACTCTTACTACTGCTTGTTCATTTTCAAGAAACATGGAAACATCGTCTGCATACGCATTCAGCATAGCGTTGGGAAATCGTAAAGAAATGGTGTCAAGAAGCGGTTGGAGGTACAAGACGAACAGGTACATAGATAGTGGATCTCCCTGCCGAACCGAACGATTGATCTTGATTTCATGCGTTAAGTGTCCATTGACCATTATTTTCGAATATGATTGACTCCAAATCTGAACGAGAAAGTCGACGAAATTCGGGTTGAAATTCATTCTCTCCAAGGTTTGCTTCAAAAATTGGTGGCTTACTCGATCAAACGCATGGTCCAGATCGAAGGAAACTAGCAGTGAACTTCTACGTGTATGCTTCAGTTGACAGATTTTGTCGTAGATTCGACTCGTTGCTTCAAAAATAGTTCTTTTTCCATTTGAACATTTCTGCGAGTCAGATAACACCACTGGTAGCAGACAATGTAACCTCTGTTTAAGAATTCTGGCTAGAACCTTGTAGTCAAAGTTTAGTAAGGATATTGGTCGATATCCTCTTGCGCTCTTGTCAGCCCCTTTCTTTTTAACAAGAACCAGAATTCCATCATAGAATTGTTTCATAACAATTCCTTGAAGTGCGTCATTAATGACATTAGTGAACTCGAAGCAAATGATCTGCCAGGTCTTCAGAAAGAACTCTTTAGGCAGCCCATCGCAACCAGGAGATTTCCGAGAACAGCTACCTTTAATTGCAGCTAGTACTTCGTCTTGCGTAGCAGCTCGCATCAAGTTTTCATTTGCAGCTTTATTTTCTGGAATTTTTCTTGACGGCAAAAAATCAGTTGAGCACTCAGTGTTTGCTGGAGAGTATAAATTTTCAAAATACAATCGTATCGTCTCTTTAATTTGAGTTTGATCGCGGATTTCAGTGCTATCATCCGTCTGTAACACCTGAATGCTAGTTTTTGATCTTTGCCCATGCACTTGAGCAATATGGAATAATGATGTTGGTTCCCCAGAGATGAAAGTTTCAGTTCTTTTCCTATGTTTCTCAGAGAAATTTCTCTGAATTCGTAGCATCTGTGCCTTGATGTGGTTGACCGTCTGAAGTCCATCTGGATTCCCGTGATAATTGTCGTACGCATTTCTTAGCAGAGATCGATACAGCTCAATTGTATCATTGAACTCTCGATAGATGATTGATGATTTCCACTTGAGAAATGAGATCACCTTTGGCTTTGCATGATGGACCCACCATTCTATCCAAGATTGATAATTTCTTCGCGCTCGGACCCAATACACCCACTTTCTAGCTAACTCGTTCATAACTCCTGTATCCTCCAGAACATGAGGCTGCAGACGCCATATGCCACGTCCCAAATTTGGAAGAGAAATGCGCACCACGTATGCTTTGTGATCGGAAAATGAGGTGGCCGCGAAATGCGTTGTGTGTAGCTGGGACTTCATTGGATTTAGTATTAGTATACGATCGAGTCGCGATGCTGTATTCGCTCGGATATAAGAAAATTCGACTCTGTTGCCATTAAGCACTTCCCAAGTATCCACGAGCTTTGCCGCATTCATAAGCCGTTTACACATAGGACTTACACTATTAGTTCCACTTGCGTCTTTTGCATTTACTACTGCGTTAAAATCGCCACCAAGTACGACTTGATCCGTAGAATGATGGAGGTAGTATGCAACGGAAGTGTTGAAAAAATCTTCCCTTGCAGACCTCTGAACAGCGCCAGAGGGGGCATAAATATTGATGAACGTAGTTAATCCAATCCTCACTGATATTATTCGGTTGTCTAGACTTTTCTGGATATTTTGAACGTTGTACTGATCCCTGATGGCTATAGCTGTACCTCGCTGATCGCCATGTACGTTGAAAATTGTTCTAAATCCTACCAAATCAAGCTGTTCATTCTGTACCTCTTGCAGGAAGATAATATCTAAGTCTGCCGAACGTATAAATGACCTTAATGCATCAACTTTTGTCTGATTCGAAATAGCGCAAATGTTGATGGTTGCAATTTTATAACTTAATAAAGGCATCACCCTAATATTTTACGGAGTCCCACCTTTTAGCGTTCCTAGTCTCTGGTAGTTCCAACGACAGTGACATACTGGTGACATATAGGTACAAATGTCAAGCGTATGTTTTTTTATCGTTCGCTTGTTGTTGTTTTCGCTCACCTCCAGAATCCGATGAATGGGGCTGATGTTGTTGATACTTCGCTGCGGAAGACGAAAATATTGCAGCTTGAGTCCTCTCCGGGCGAGTGGTCGGTCGTGTTCGGGATCAGGGCAGTAGATTTTTTCTGCAATGAGTTTTGCTTTTTCTAGTGTGGCAGTATCGATATAGGCTTCGGTAGGACATATACTAGGGCTTACCTCACGGAGAGAAGAGCCCTCGCTGACGGTGTAGTGATTTTTATCGACGAATATGAATGAAATGTGCGGTTTTTCGTTCGATGTGTGGTGTTTGTTTTGATCTGCATTGTAGCGCATTTTGATTGGAGTGGATGAAGATGCTAATCCTTTAGTTATTCTGCGATGTTGTGATTCCATAGTGTTGTTCAGAAGTGATTCACACGGCAGAGCAATTAAGAGAGATGCATACGAAATTTGCTTAAGGTTTGTGGTAGCATCTATGAATACTTCGGCAGGACATATACTAGGGCTTACCTCGCAAAAAGTGAAGCCCTCGCTGACGGTGCTGTGATTGTTGTTCCGGAGTATGAATGAAAAGTGCGAGTTTTCATTCCAAGTGTGATGTTTTTTCTGATCTGCATTGTAGCGCATTTCTAGCGAATCGAATGAAAGTGCCAAACGTTGATTTTTTCTGCGATGATGTGGTTCCATTAGGCTTTCAGCGATCGTGTACGTACACGCACGTTTCACTCACACTTTTACTCGGTTTGTTTGCAACCACGAGCAGCTGTCACGGCAAAATCAAATGGGATTGTTTGCAACCACGAACCTGCGTTTGTGTTGGTGAGAAATGTCGGCGAGACCCTAATAGTGTTGCTAAGAAGCGATACACACGGCAGTGCAAATAAAAGAGATGCATACGGAGTTTGCTTGAGATGTGTGGTAGTATCTATGATTACTTCGGCAGGACATATACTAGGGCTTACCTCACAAAAACGGGAGCCCTCGACAGTAGTGTTGTCCACGAAATGAATGCTGGGGTTAGCTGTGATTAGTGATGATATTCTCCGAAGGAGATGATGTTGTGATGTTGTGAACGAATAAGGAAACATTTTTAGAGACGGGAAGAGTTATTCGTTCTGCTTCTACTCTTGCGTTTCACCTCCATGAATGGGGCATCGGTAGTTGTTGAAGTTTGCTGCGATCGTTGTCTTTTGGGTGCGTTGGATGTTTCTTCGTCGTAATCGGAAATGTTAAACTCGGTTGCGTCTGAGTTTTCCTTAGTATACGGTAAGTTTGTTGTGCTTGGTCCGGCATTTTGACTGCAGCCTCCCGGACGGGAGAGAGAAGAAGGTCTGCTCGACGGCTTGGTGGCCGTTGCCATTATGCGATCCGTTATGGCAGTAACAAGAGATTTGTGTGTGCATGCGTTTTTATCTCCTTCTGACGTGTCCATAACAGCTGTATCTGGGGCGGTATCTGATGACGGATTGACAATAGTTGGCGGGGTTGATGGTGGGATAGCTCCTTGAACGACTTGAGCCGCAGTGAGACGGCTGTTTATGTCGTACCCTGATTCTTTGCGAGCTTCGTTGCAGCTGCGGCCAATATGCAGCGCTCGTACGCAGTAACGGCAAGTGCGAATTTGATTTCTGTACGAAATATATGCTGTGTGGCTAGCGATAGGTATATAGGATGGGATTTGTTTTTTTAATCTCATCCTTATGAGTCTCACTCCGGTGGGTAATCCAGGCCAGAAGTGCTTCCACACCTCTTCTTGTGTAGAAACAACTTCACCATATGGTGCTAGATATTTAGCTATTGTTTCAGTAGTGACGTAGGATGGCAGGTCAGCAACTCTAACCTCAATCGCGTTATCATACGGGACTATGGGAATGGCATACTCTTTGTTGTTTAACTCAACAGTATGTTTTAGACTATGTTCCGCTACTAGTTCTTCCACGTATGATGCAGATTTTAGCTCGATTATGACTCGTGCTTTTGTCATACTGGGTTGGATGCAATTCACTTTTAACAGATCTAGTTTCAGTTTGTTGCTGATGAGCTCATGGACTTTGTCTAGCTTTGGACGGCTTGGTAAACCGCTGAAATCTAGGTACACGGAATCCCTCCGGTGGTCATCCATGTTGGTAAGGATTGACTACCACGGAGGCAGCACTTCTAGCGCTACGCCTTTCGGACTTCGTCCGGTAACTCGATACACTTGTTTATTTCACACAGCGAGATAGTTCGATACGTCTTTTCAATGCGAAAGATAAATATCAACTTGAGTCCGAAGCACTTTCATCCCCCACAAGAATATCCACAAGGCCACATGGAAATCACCTAATCAAGTAACGGAACCAAATCGACCACGTTCTAATCGACGGTAAATTCTTCTCCGACATCACGAACGTACGCACTTACCGCAGTGCGAATATTGAATCCGACCTCGTTGCAGTATGTCTGCGCTCAAAACTCTCGACGGTGATCAACACGCGTCGGAGTCGTCCGCCGCGGCTAAACATTGGGTGGCTACAAGACGGTAGACTAGCCCAAGACTACGCGCAGCAGCTGGAAGTGGCACTCCCAACGGAAGAGCAGCTAGGCGCAGCATCTCTTGAAGATGGCTGGAGAGATATTCGATCCGCCATTGGAAGCACCGCAACCGCTGCACTAGGCACGGTGGCTCCGGATCAGAGAAACGAATGGTATGACGGCGAATGTGAGCAGTTAGTTGAGGAGAAGAATGCAGCATGGGCGAGATTGCTGCAACACCGCACGAGGGCGAATGAGGCACGGTACAAACGGGCGCGGAACAGACAAAACTCGATTTTCTGGTGGAAAAAAGCGTCAGCAGGAAGATCAAGACCATAAAGAGACGGAGGAACTGTACCGCGCCAATAACGCACGAAAGTTCCATGAGGAGTTGAACCGTTCACGTAAGGGCCACGTGCCACAGCCCGATATGTGTAAGGACATAAACGGGAACCTTCTTACAAACGAGCGTGAGGTGATCCAAAGGTGGCGGCAGCACTACGAAGAGCACCTGAATGGCGATATGGCAGACAACGGTGGCGGTATTCAGGTATCAGAACGTCGGCTCTGGCGGCACGTTCCCCTACCATGGGAGATTTGTGCCTCGCCTCTAACAGCCTTCATCATCATTTACCCGCAAGATCATGATAGAAAAAGAACTGATAAGAAATATTGCAATTATGCTACACTCAAACTTGTTAAAGATTATTCAACGTCTACGATCAACGATATCGTCTATTGTGATAAAATTCAATCAATGCATGGGCCATAATAGACATGCTTTTATTCCATATAGGTTCTGCAAGGAGTATTGTGTAAAATAAAATTGATCAAGTTTTGTATTCAGTTTTATTTAATTCATCATTCATGATTACATCAGTTTGGAGTATACAACTATTGCTTTTTTTCAATTTTCTATAGATTGCATTGGGTAAATTTTTATATAAACTTTAGATAATGAATAATGTATCTTATTTTTTTGTTTTTCAATTATGTCGACCGACTTTCCGTCGATGGACAAAACAACTGATTGCTTACCATTTTCGGGTGGGAGGATGCGTGCAACTTTCCAATATTTTGTGTTCAAGTTAGGATTTAATCTAGATATCATATTCAAAATTGTTGCGTGAGCGTTTTTGTTCAATCTAGGAACTAATGGTAAAGATACAATAGCTCTTCGTGATACTGGTAAAGTTTTGAAAGGTACAATTTCAAAGTATGGAACAGATTTCTTTGCTTTGATAGAACTTAGAGACGATCACAGCCATCGCATGCTGAAGTCGTTCACAGCAGCAAACCAGCCTATGCCTTGAACATGGCCAGAGCCCGAAAAGACCGGTTGGTTGCTCTCCTGCGGGATGTTTTGTTGGAGAGATACTAATTCCAAGGACAACTGTTCAAAAAACTGGTCATCTACATCACCATCTGGGCGCTTTATCATGAGTTTCAACGAATCGACTGCATTCAGCTTTGCTCTTTTCTCGTTGTTCGATGCAGGAGAAATGGCGGTCCTTTTTATCGACTCTTCTAACGAGGTAGTGGATGAGCCTTCCGAGCGTTTCTCATCTTGAGAAGATAGCAGTAAGTCTTCATCCATGTTCTATATAAGTTAAAAATATATATCGGGTAATTAAATTTATTTGAAAGTTTGCATGAAAATGCAACGAAATTCATCTTACGTGATATTTTTCAACGGATATTTCGTCCGATTCACTTAGGGAACTTGTGGTGCGTAAGGACGGTATGCTAGAACTGTTTCAGTAGTGCAGATAATCACTATTTGTTCATTACAGTAACACGATTTGACTGTGAAGTATGTTCGGAATACACATGTGTGTGATATAAAATACACTACAGTTACATTACACTACTACTGAAATCTTATAGATACACACATACGAAGCATACATTTTAAGAAGATATGCATGTATTACAGAAATTACCTTTCTAAAGACCTTCATGATGACAATTTTCAATATTATAAAAAACAAAATTTGTGGAAATCAGGAAATCATGTTTATATTTTGTAATCGTTTTCACCAAAATACACAAAATTTGTATAATGGATCAAATTTTGCGCATTTAGTGCATACGTATTGAATTTGATTCGAACCGGGTTGGCAACAGAATCTGATAGAAGAACATACATGAAAGATTGTTCTTGCATACTATTTAAAATACCGCAGGTTAAAAACTCACAGTGTGTGCGCTTGCTATAAAAGCCACAGTATATTATGCCTGGTAGTGATTTTGTTTCAAATCACAGAACAGAAGTATGTGTTGTTCAAGACATATGAAAAGCGATATGCAATAGTGATAACACGTCATAAACAAAAATCAATTGTTATATCTGAAAAGTATGGCGACGATTGGTAATAAACCAAACATCAATAATATGATATTATACGCTATAGATCCTTTATTTGATAGTTTTTTGCTTCTTTATTTTATTTTATAAGGTACTTATCTTTCCTGTATGGATCGAGTCTCTGCTTTCCATGATGTACATTCGTAACTGCACCAGCGTTCGGTTTATTAATCAGTACATGCATTCACACATGATTCTCTTTATGAAACACCCAGAAATTTGCACTTTTTACACATTATTTCTCAATAAAACACAAGAAACGCATTATCGAACATCACAAGGAGTAAATAACAATCCAATGACTGTGAATTTATATTTTTTTGGAATCTTAGAACACCGCAAATAAACAATAATTGTAGACACGATTTTACACACGGCTTGCCAAATTGGTATCACAGTGGTGGTCTGTGGTGGCTACAAGACGGTAGACTAGCCCAAGACTACGCGCAGCAGCTGGAAGTGGCACTCCCAACGGAAGAGCAGCTAGGCGCAGCATCTCTTGAAGATGGCTGGAGAGATATTCGATCCGCCATTGGAAGCACCGCAACCGCTGCACTAGGCACGGTGTCCCCGGATCAGAGAAACGACTGGTATGACGGCGAATGTGAGCAGTTAGTTGAGGAGAAGAATGCAGCATGGGCGAGATTGCTGCAATACCGCACGAGGGCGAACGAGGCACGATACAAACGGGCGCGGAACAGACAAAACTCGATTTTCTGGAGGAAAAAGCGTCAGCAGGAAAATCAAGACCGTGAAGAGACAGAGGAACTGTACCGCGCTAATAACGCACGAAAGTTCTATGAGAAGTTGAACCGTTCACGTAAGGGCCACGTGCCACAGCCCGATATGTGTAAGGACATAAACGGGAACCTTCTTACGAACGAGCGTGAGGTGATCCAAAGGTGGCGGCAGCACTACGAAGAGCACCTGAATGGCGATATGGCAGACAACGGTGGCGGTATGGTAATGAACCTAGGAGCACGCGCGCAGGACATGCGGCTTCCGGCTCCAGAATCTCCAGGAAATCCAGGAGGAGATCGGCCGGCTGAAAACAACAAAGCCCCTGGAGTTGATCAACTACCAGGAGAGCTGTTTAAACACGGTGGTGAAGCACTGGCTAGAGCGCTGCACTGGGTGATTACCAAGGTTTGGGAGGATGAGGTTCTGCCGCAGGAGTGGATGGAAGGTGTCGTTTGTCCCATCTACAAAAAGGGCGATAAGCTGGATTGTAGCAACTACCGCGCAATCACATTGCTGAACGCCGCCTACAAGGTACTCTCCCAAATTTTATGCCGCCGACTAACACCAATTGCAAGAGAGTTCGTGGGGCAGTACCAGGCGGGATTTATGGGTGAACGCTCTACCACAGACCAGGTGTTCGCCATACGTCAGGTATTGCAGAAATGCGGCGAATACAACGTGCCCACACATCATCTATTTATCGACTTCAAAGCCGCATATGATACAATCGATCGGGACCAGCTATGGCAGCTAATGCACGAAAACGGATTTCCGGATAAACTAATACGGTTGATCAAGGCGACGATGGATCGGCTGATGTGCGTAGTTCGAGTTTCAGGGGCATACTCGAGTCCCTCGGAAAGGCGTAGCAGGTTACGGCAAGGTGATGGTCTTTCGTGTCTGCTATTCAACATCGCTTTGGAGGGAGCAATACGAAGGGCAGGGATTGACACGAGAGGTACGATTTTCACGAAGTCCGTCCAGTTATTTGGTTTCGCCGACGACATGGATATCATGGCACGTAACTTTGAGAGGCTGGAGGAAGCCTACATCAGACTGAAAAGCGAAGCTAAACGGATTGGACTAGTCATCAACACGTCGAAGACGAAGTACATGATAGGAAGAGGCTCAAGAGAGGTCAATGTAAGCCACCCACCATGAGTTTCTATCGGTGGTGACGAAATCGAGGTGGTTGAAGAATTCGTGTACTTGGGCTCACTGTTGACCGCCGATAACGATACCAGCAGAGAAATTCGGAGGCGCATAGTGGCTGGAAATCGCACGTACTTTAGACTCCGCAAGATCGAATAGAGTTCGCCGCCGTACCAAACTGACTATCTACAAAACGCTTATTAGACCGGTAGTTATCTACGGACACGAGACCTGGACGATGCTCGTGGAGGACCAACGCGCACTGGGAGTTTTTGAAAGGAAAGTGTTGCGTACCATCTATGGTGGAGTGCAGATGGCGGACGGTACGTGGAGGAGGCGAATGAACCACGAGTTGCATCAGCTGTTGGGAGAATCATCCATCGTTCACACCGCGAAAATCGGAAGACTGCGGTGGGCCGGGCACGTAGCCAGAATGTCGGACAGTAATCCGGTGAAAATGGTTCTCGACAACGATCCGACGGGAACAAGAAGGCGAGGTGCACAGTGAGCAAGGTGGATCGATCAGGTGGAGGACGATTTGCGGACCCTCCGCAGACTGCGTGGTTGGTGAAGTGCAGTGCAGCCATGGACCGAGCTGAATGGAGAAGACTTTTATGTGCAGCACAGGCCACTCCGGCCTTAGTCTGATAATAAATAAATAAGCAATAAATAAATACAAATTTTTCCTATGCAAAATTTCCATAAACTATTGAGAATTTTCCACAAAAGAAAATAAAATTAGCACTTTTTTAAAAGCGTTTAATGTTTATTTAAAATTGTATAAATATTGTTGCTTTTTTGTTTTTTTGGATATTTTCTTTTTTTTTATTGTTCTTTATGGATTTTTGCGTGGAAAGTTTCTATTTTTATGAAAAACATATTTATTTTGTGGAAATTGATATTTTGATAATATTGATTTATTTATGGAAATTTTGTGTTTTCTCAAGACTCAAGACTCCATCACAATGTTTTGAAAATTAATGACTGTATCGCTTATTTGTAATAGGGTAAAGTGCCCAATAGTGGACCCCCAACCAATAGTGGACCCTCCAGCAATTTTTGCTTTATTACTGCACAATGTCAACATTTTGCTATGAAATTCTATCGGGAGAACCTACCTTACAGTCCTATGATTTGATTACATGCATTGGAAATGCTATGAAAAGTAAAATTAGATGATTTTTTACAATTCTATAAAAAATAAACACGAGAGTGTCCATTATAGGAATATTTCGGGGGTCCATAATAGGCTATAAGAACGTCCCGAAACGGGACATGAAAATCAAATGAAGTGTCAGCTATAGGGAAGCAATTTCCTATTATGGACCCCCAGGGGGTCTACTATAGGGCGAATTCAGTTAGACTTTAAAATGTTAATTTCAACGAATAACGTCGTGTATTTGGGTGTTTTATGTATGTATCGTGAAAAGGGGATGCAGAGCTTGTTGTTAGATATCAAGCAGAGTTAATATGTTGAAAATTTCTAAGCCTTATGACAGGAAGAGCAAAATTCCGCTACTAGGGGGTCCACTATTGGGCATTTTACCCTAGTGATGCAATTGGTACGGAAAAGGGCAGCAGCGATAAACAAATTTTGTTTACAACTGGGGTGGGTGGAAATGGGGTGTTGAAAATATGCCAGCTGATGCATAATGCTGCCAGACTTGACGAAATGTTTATTTGATATCATAACACATGTTCACGGTGTATCAAATATATGGGTATTTATCGGTTTAAAATTTTGTATACACCACTAGGATTGTAACAGAAGCTTCCATAACATGTTTAAAAGTTTATTTTTGGTTTATTTGTTCATTCCGACAAAAAAGTTATAAGTTATAAATATAAATCTGGCAACGGCGAAGAGATGATTATTTTCTTGTGTATACACACCTTTGTTTGCGTGTTGGCTGGCGTATACGTTGTATTGTTCGGATTGAATGAAGTTGCACCGCGTAGATTTTGAACTCACTATTTCACATATTGCGCTAGTGAATTTGAGTCTTCCGCATTTTATTGCATTCACAATACGGTCGTCAAATTTGTCTCTCACTTCGATTTTTGGAAAGCAGTTTTCGACAGTTTTTGGACGTGAAGTGAATTAATTGGTAGTCAAGATTGAAGAAAAATGTGAAAGTCGGTTAGTGAATATGTTTTAGGAGTGATAAAATCAAGGAAACAATGGAAAAAAGATCAAGTGAAAAATCAAGTGAGTGTGTATGTGTTTGCTCCGAACGTTCGGAGTTAGTATGCGTTCGATAAAAATACGAATGTCGGCCTAGGAAAAAAGCAGTTTTCAGCGTTTTTCCAGCAATTCCTCAGTAATTGTTAGTTTGGATAAGTGAAAAATTAATATGAAAATGTTATGAATATGCAATGATGGAGGTAAGTCAGCAAATAGCCCCAAAATATTGAATTTAATTCAAAACTTTATTAGTATTAGTGCGTATTAGAATAAAATAATCGTCATTATCGGATTGATTACCGTTTATAGAGCCTTAATGATCTTTTGATCTTTTTATGGAAACTTTTTCTTTTATAATTGCAATTTTTGCTTTAAGAAGTGCTAATTTATTTGTGTTTTGTGGAAAATATTAATTGTTTATGTAAATTCTGCATTATTTATGGAACATTTATTTTGTTGCTTATCATCCGTTCAGTAATAAACATTTAGCCGTATGCAATTGAAATATTAGGCCAAATGGCCAAACGGCATGTTCAGTCTAATGACTTTTCCGGCCAAGATCGTTTCGGCCAGACGACCTGTTAGGGCAAATGGCTTTTTCGGTCGTCTATCGCTTCCGGCCAATGGAATTTCCAAAGAACTTATGGAAAATACAAAGAAGTTTTCGCCAAAAACTTATCGATGAGAATCCCCACCAGAATTTTCTGTAGATATCCAAGGAAATTCCTTTAAAATCGGGAGCGTTTCCCGATAAAAACAAATCCTATCTTTTCGGTGTGCGTGTAAGATCAAACGTTGGTAAGCCTTATAAACTGGCAAAAGTTGGAATCAGTCCCCTGCGGTGTTTTGCGTTTGTTCGTTTGAAACTATACTATACCCCTTTATTTCGTACGACAAACAAGACCGAAAATGTCGAGGAAGCATTTTCCATCTGCTTTTGAATTTGAAACAATGTTCATTTTGATTTTGAAGTCGATAAAAACCTGACGTGTTTTAGATGATAAGTTTCAACGTTTTCAGAAAGGATATCGAATTTCCATTCTTAATTTTAGAAGCCAATTAATCTTGATTTAGAAAGTCAAAGTTAAAGCGTCCCCTCTAATAGTTACAAGCTCTTACAATTATGAAGGATTTTTTGTGTAAATTTCGAAGAATGCTCAACAGAAACTTAACAGGAACATTATTTATAGAATTTTGAAATCATTTGAGAAAATCCTTATACTATCGCTTTAACCTCTAATTTCGAATTGCATGTAATTGACCTGGATATTGTTGAGAAGTTGCCAATGTGAGACGTTAAACCAATTATTGTCTTCAGTACGGTTACGACGCCCTATCAGCAGCCATGACATCATAATATGGTATCCGGATCTCAACCGCGCTACAGCCCAAAAAGTGTACCTAATTACTCTTCGTAACCACCCGTGCCGAGAGCGCGTGCGCAACAGTCATCAGTTTGCGAGCAACTTGTTAATATTTGTTTGCTAAAATATCGCAGTGCCATGACGACTGACCGCGGCGGAGAAGAAGGACATCCACGAGCCAAGTGTTATCGCACCATTACTGGCAAGTCCTTCGAGCACGACGAGACACTGACTGGCGGTGGCCGAGTATGGGGTAATCCTGCCCCGGCCAGTTCAGTAGTTTCTCTTTTTGTACGACGCTCATTACGGTGCACGAACAGGCCATATCTTGCCTCACGTTTCTCCGCACCGAACTCACCCAGCTCAAGTAGTGCGTGCTTTATTGTCATCAATTCTCCTCCCTATAAAAGGAAATATTATCTCGGACTTTTTGTCATCAATTAAATTATTCACCCTTCACCCTCTTCGCGAATCGCGGCACGAGTGCGGGTGTACGAGGGCTCTCTTCAATCCAATCCGTCTGGCCGAGAGCCATCCTTCACTCGATTCCTTTTTGCGCGAAGGGATTTCACCGCGTGTCATATGGCAGAATGTATGCAAATCAGCTGTACCAGTCAGTGTGCACGGCCGCGCTGATGTTTACCCATGGACAGGGTCGCAGGAAGGAATGCGTCCGGGCTGATGGCGGCACTGTGGGGCAAACATTCAACAATCGACGACCAAATTGAGCAAAGAACTTGAGGAAAATTGATTGATTGCAGCATAACAAATTGGAAAATTGGACATATTTCTATGGTTATGTTTGAACATATAAAATTCTTGTATACGTCGCACCTCTCCACGGGACATCATCGATTTCTCATAGATAAATAATTTCTGCTTCCTTTAATCATAATTTATATATCATAAGCTGGTAATATTTCAATCTTCTTAATTCATTTGTTTTTCAATTTATTGACGATCGTTTTCCGACTTTGTCCTTATATTCCACGTCATCGTCCAAAGTGAATGTTGAAACGCAACTCCCAACCTGTGTCGGATTCGGCGACCATTGACTGTGGTAGAGAAGGGATGACCCTGCGCTCGCTCGGTCCTGAATTTCAATGCGAGATTTATGATCCGGAATGAGCTTTTGCCTATACCTGACCACGCCACACATCGCATCCCGTTTATGGCCACGAAAGGCTATATTGATAATTTCATTGATAGCAATCATTCGGTTCGGTTGTCAATTATGCAACTCTTCTCCGGAGGATTTTTTTTATTCTGGGGTTTGTCGTTATGACGCGAGGCTTGTTGAGGCGCACATAAGATTGGCTTTTATAAGTGCGTATAATTCAATGTCATTGTTTTTGCAGATTATCCGCAAGTAAGTGGATGGTACAATGGCACTGCCCAAATCTGAATGTCCACTCAAGAGCGAGATATGAGGAAAGATATTACAGAGAGGAAATGGTGACCGCGCGACCGACCGACTGAACGGAACCCAGAAGAACCTTCGACAGCTGACAAGGTTTACTGTCAGCAGGTACAACGGCTTATCCGAGAGGGGACAGATTTTTTTTCGGATGGATTATTGTCGGCAGTTGCTGTATGCATGGGAATGGACTTCCCTCGAATAACCTTTTGTGCAATATTCAATTCGCATCATCACCATCACTTGTCATTGGAATAGGACAAATGCCCACCGCTGGAAATGCAAACATTATGTCTTTTGCTTCCAATCCATGTTTTAACCATTATCGAAAATAGAGGATGGAGTACCAATGGAGGAACACCAACGGAAGATCATTTATCTATATCATGAACAACATTCAATCA
The DNA here is from genome assembly GCF_024139115.2 of Armigeres subalbatus. NCBI lineage: Eukaryota > Metazoa > Arthropoda > Insecta > Diptera > Culicidae > Armigeres > Armigeres subalbatus. The sequence continues at coordinate 411,309,117 of NC_085140.1, read as the reverse complement.
CAGTTTTTATTTGACTGCTTTTTAAGAATCATTTTATAATCAACTGTGAAAATTCTTGTTGCGAATTTTTAAATATTTTGCTAGAAGTATTAATCATAAAATAAATATTCAAGTGCCATGAGTCCAACGTTTTCAATTAGGCGTTGGCTGGTTGATAAGAAAAATGAGAATGCATATTGTTATGCCGTATATATCCTATCTTCCAGCAGGGTATCAGGGCAGAGATACCCTAAACGATTACAATTGCGTGATTGCTTCCAGTGTTTCGTATTTGAGTCAACTCGGATAATGAACAACGTACGTTTGTTTGCAGCTCATGTCACTCTCTTATCACCTGTTGCCAACAAGAACTAGAAACAAAAGCAACCTGCTTCCAACTGCATGTGGCTTATCAAAGAAACTTATTCATCGAAGCCACAATCCGACAGGTTTCAGGAAAAAAAAACAGAACACTCGTGCCTTCCGAGAACGCTCAACGGCAAACCACGACGGAATAAATTACCAACCGAAAAGCAAACCTAGAAAGATGCGGGTGCGCAGGTGATCTACCAGAATTCAAGGTCCTCCAGTTCGGTTGAGCCATTCCATGGATGCGATGGTGTCACCCCAGAGCAGGTTGCTTTCGCTCAAAACGCACTGCACGTATTTATGACACATGCAGATGCTCGCTACAGTGCACCAACCGCCATGGTCAGGTTCAGTGTCATCATCATTATTCATCGTTTTACTTTGAGACCTACTGCTGTGGCTCCTGATCCTGATCCTGAAAATTGACCTAATCCCTTTCACAGAAATTGGTTCAACTAATTGCTAAACAAGGCGTAATCCGATCCTCCCAACACAGCTTCTGGTTAGTTTCATGAAAACATTTTAACGCCTCGTTTTACACAGGTTTCGAATTAATGGAACACGTCTTGAAACATAAAATCAAAATCGGACCATCTTGTGACCCTTCAGCAGAAAAGTAACCTCACCCTTAGCTCGTATTTCTGCATCTATGCCGGAGCTGTTTTCTCTGGAATTGACTATCCTATCTTCTTTTATCTCCAGGCCACCATTCATTCATGCGAGCCAAGTGATGGACAAGCCGAGAGATCCTCGTTCATAAAAAAAGCGAATGACATGCTCTTGTTTTGCTCCTCCGCACTGGCTGCACAAAGCCCATTTGTCGGCAACCGAAAACGAGAAAGTAACGCACTTGAGCGAACTGTTGATGGTTTTAGAAGTGGAACTATCTCCCGCGTATCTGCTTTTGGACCTTTTTTTGGCATAACAATATAATGGTTATGGTGGTAAAAAAGTGTACGACGAAGGTGGTACCGGCAAATGAACGATTTGTACACGCATAGAAGTAATAAATTATGCCAAGAGGCGCAAGTTGATGGGAAGTGGTTCGGTGGGTAAGGTTGAAAAAAAACCTAGAAGACGACTATCCAATTTTGTAACGTTCCGACGCTTGTTCACCTACATAAGTGATTGCAACTTATTAGAAAGGGTGGTATTCACCTCATGTGCATTTAGAAATTAGTTAATAAGCGAGAATATTCTTTAGTTCGACTGAGACTGGGACTGATGAAAAAAGTGATGATAAATGTTTTATATGAATATGTTTCCACTGCATATCCCCTTTTTTTCTCTACCAATTGGTAGAATCAGTTGACTCACTTCATCTCATCATCATCCTTAAAAAGCAACACATCAGACAAAAACGATCAGCACTTTTTTTTCCAAAGCAAGACAGCCGAAAAATTTACATAATTTATAATTAACTAGCAACCCATTCACAAGTGCTTGCGCTGGTTGTTAGACACATGTGTTGAGCAAAGGAAAAAAACAGAAATCTTCACCGTAAAACATAAGCAAAACAAGCTTAGTCGGTGTCTGGATGTGTCATTCCTATGAGTCCCCGCCGGCTGACTTTTTTTTCTAGGCGCGAAGCGGACCTCCTACGAAGTCTTGCGACAACTTTTCTCGCAGCCTTTCCTCATATAGATACGAAGTGAAAATTAGTTCAGTCCCTGTTATCTTTGCTTCCTTCCACACTTTTGAGAACCCGATTGCATTCGGCATGCTAACGATACCTGGCGGCTCACCACGACTCAATATCGCTAGGCCAATCTCCGATGGCCGGCGTAGTGCAGCGCTGCAGCAGTGATCGTTTGAACATTTGAACAGAAGTGATGCAATCGTATAATCCAGAGAGACCTCCAATGCAGTTGAACCGGGCGATGTGTGATTAGATTTCGCAAGTGCGTTTGCCCCTGTATCCACGGACGACGGTGCACTTTTGGCTAACAATTTAAGATAAATTGCTTTCCGCAGTTGTACGGCAGTGCGCTTGTTCCAACTGTGAGGTCCCAACGACCATATCGCAACCGATCGCCCCCTACGACTCCGGCTGTTGACTGCGCGCACCTATCGGTCTCGACGAAGAACGTCGGACCAGGTTAAATGTTGAAACCGTTGTCGTCGTCGTCTCGGAATGGCGCTAAATGTGATTTGTTTTGGGGTTTGATGTTTTTGTGGGAGTCGGGGCGGAGGGCCGGCCACAAGTCGAATGCTGGTGTGTAGTCCGTTGAGTGTACTCTCGTTGGCACAGTGCAAGTAGTGCGGCCCCTGGCTTGACCTTGGTTATGTTACTGGAAGGCGCAAACCGTTCGGTGCAGGCCACATGGTGTGCGCAGGGCTATTCAATCGTTATTGCTCTCTGGGTTGGGTCCGAGTCGGAGCGAGCCCCATAGCCGATTTTTACGGCCACTTATCGATGCTCGACTAGGTGGTTTTTTTTTCGGTAGGGCACCTTTAGGTATTTGATTTTGCATCAGGTGCGCGTTGAATGGCACACCGGTGGAACAAGTATGTGACTAATTTAACGGATTGTTGTGGCGGGATGTGTGTAAGGCCAGTTAACACGGAGCTGGAAGTAAGGTGGAAGTGAAGGATCTCAGAAAACTAGTCTAGACGAGCTAATATGCGGTGAGTCATACACCGGTTCCGTTAGTTTGGAATGGTGAAATACCCCGTTGAGAAACATAATATTGTGCTCATAGTCGATGGTACATGACGATCAATTCACGACCATACCAGCCAGCGGCATATAGTAAATATCAATGAAAAATCAAGCTATATGGAAGGATACTGTGCTGAAAAGTTGCGATGAAGCCGATCATTTAGTCTGAGTTTTGTTTACTTGCCAATAACTCATTCCAGGAGCTGAAAAACGAAATGTGTTCTATGATGGACTTTCAACGCGATTTTGTCTTATAAACGGTTTGGTTTTAGTCGTTTAAGACCCTAAGCGTCAATGAAACAATAAGTTAACCACACGAAAAAAATCACAAAAAAAAATCAAAGAAAATTCAGGGGATATTTTATGATATGTTAAGAATATACTTTTTCATTGAAATCTACAATCTAAAGGTTCGGAAGCCCCAGTTTGAAAAACCTAGAGGACTTTTTGTTTTTCGACAAACTGAGTAGCTCCGATGCATGAGCCTTGGAAGCTTCCTTTGAAGCGGCTCGTAAACATTCTTTCAAGAGAATCGAACGCCTCCTTGCAAACGGCCTAGAGGCTCGGAAGCCTCCTTTCAAGAGGCTTGGAAGCCTCCTTTCAAGAGGCTTGGAAGCCTCCTTTCAAGAGGCTTGGAAGCCTCCTTTCAAGAGGCTTGGAAGCCTCCTTTCAAGAGGCTTGGAAGCCTCCTTTCAAGAGGCTTGGAAGCCTCCTTTCAAGAGGCTTGGAAGCCTCCTTTCAAGAGGCTCAGAAGCCTCCTTTCAAGAGGCTCAGGAAGCCTCCTTTCAGAGAGCTCAGGAAGCCTCCTTTCAAGAGGCTCAGAGCCTCCTTTCAAGAGGCTCAGAGCCTCCTTTCAAGAGCTCAGAAGCCTCCTTTCAAGAGGCTCGGAAGCCTCCTTTCAAGAGGCTCAGGAAGCCTCCTTTCAAGAGACTCAGAAGCCTCATTTCAAGAGGCTTGGAAGTCTCCTTTCAAGAGGCTCAGGAAGCCTCCTTTCAAGAGGCTCGGATGCCTCCTTTCAAGAGGCTCAGAGCCTCCTTTCAAGAGGCTCAGGAAGCCTCCTTTCAAGAGGCTCAGAGCCTCCTTTCAAGAGGCTCAGAGCCTCCTTTCAAGAGGCTCAGGAAGCCTCCTTTCAAGAGGCTCAGGAAGCCTCCTTTCAAGAGGCTCCAGAAGCCTCCTTTCAAGAGGCTTGGAAGCCTCCTTTCAAGAGGCTCAGAGCCTCCTTTCAAGAGGCTCAGGCCTCCTTTCAAGAGCTCAGAGCCTCCTTTCAAGAGGCTCAGAGCCTCCTTTCAAGAGGCTCAGAAGCCTCCTTTCAAGAGGCTCAGAGCCTCCTTTCAAGAGGCTCAGAGCCTCCTTTCAAGAGGCTCAGAAGCCTCCTTTCAAGAGGCTCAGGCCTCCTTTCAAGAGGCTCAAAGCCTCCTTTCAAGAGGCTCAGGAAGCCTCCTTTCAAGAGGCTCAGAAGCCTCCTTTCAAGAGCTCAGAGCCTCCTTTCAAGAGGCTCAGAAGCCTCCTTTCAAGAGGCTCAGGCCTCCTTTCAAGAGGCTCAGAAGCCTCCTTTCAAGAGGCTCAGAGCCTCCTTTCAAGAGGCTCAGGAAGCCTCCTTTCAAGAGGCTCAGAGCCTCCTTTCAAGAGGCTCAGAAGCCTCCTTTCAAGAGGCTCCAGGAAGCCTCCTTTCAAGAGGCTCAGAAGCCTCCTTTCAAGAGAGCTCAGAGCCTCCTTTCAAGAGGCTCAGAAGCCTCCTTTCAAGAGGCTCAGAAGCCTCCTTTCAAGAGGCTCAGAGCCTCCTTTCAAGAGGCTCAGAGCCTCCTTTCAAGAGGCTCAGAAGCCTCCTTTCAAGAGGCTCAGAGCCTCCTTTCAAGAGGCTCAAAGCCTCCTTTCAAGAGGCTCAGAGCCTCCTTTCAAGAGGCTCAGGAAGCCTCCTTTCAAGAGGCTCAGAAGCCTCCTTTCAAGAGCTCAGAAGCCTCCTTTCAAGAGGCTCAGAGCCTCCTTTCAAGAGGCTCGGAAGCCTCCTTTCAAGAGGCTCGGAAGCCTCCTTTCAAGAGGCTCGGAAGCCTCCTTTCAAGAGGCTCGGAAGCCTCCTTAAGAGGCTCGGAAGCCTCCTTTCAAGAGGCTCGAAAGCCTCCTTTCAAGAGGCTCGGAAGCCTTCTTTCAAGAGGCTTGAGAGCCTCCTTCAAAGAGGCTTGGAAACCTCCTTTTAAGAGGCTTAGAAGCCTCCTTTCAAAAAGCTTGGAAGCCTTCTTTCAAGAGGCTAGGAAGCCTTCTTTCAAGAGGCTTGGAAGCTGCTTTTCAAGGGGCTTGGAAGCCTCCTTTCAAGAGGCTTGGAAGCCTCCTTTCAAGAGGCTTGGAAGCCTCCTTTCAAGAGGCTTGGAAGCCTCCTTTCAAGAGGCTTGGAAGCCTCCTTTCAAGGGGCTTGGAAGCCTCCTTTCAAGAGGCTTGGAAGCCTCCTTTCAAGAGGCTTGGAAGCCTCCTTTCAAGAGGCTTGGAAGCCTCCTTTCAAGAGGCTTGGAAGCCTCCTTTCAAGAGGCTTGGAAGCCTCCTTTCAAGCCTCCTTTCAAGAGGCTTGGAAGCCTCCTTTCAAGAGGCTTGGAAGCCTCCTTTCAAGAGGCTTGGAAGCCTCCTTTCAAGAGGCTTGGAAGCCTCCTTTCAAGAGGCTTTGAAGCCTCCTTTCAAGAGGCTTGGAAGCCTCCTTTCAAGAGGCTTGGAAGCCTCCTTTCAAGAGGCTTGGAAGCCTCCTTTCAAGAGGCTTGGAAGCCTCCTTTCAAGAGGCTTGAAGCCTCCTTTCAAGAGGTTCAGGCCTCCTTTCAAGAGGCTCAGGAAGCCTCCTTTCAAGAGGCTCAGGAAGCCTCCTTTCAAGAGAGCTCAGAAGCCTCCTTTCAAGAGACTCAGGCCTCATTTCAAGAGGCTTGGAAGCCTCCTTTCAAGAGGCTCAGAGCCTCCTTTCAAGAGGCTCAGAGCCTCCTTTCAAGAGGCTCAGGCCTCCTTTCAAGAGGCTCAGAGCCTCCTTTCAAGAGGCTCAGGAAGCCTCCTTTCAAGAGGCTCAGAAGCCTCCTTTCAAGAGGCTCAGAAGCCTCCTTTCAAGAGGCTCGAAGCCTCCTTTCAAGAGAGCTCAGAGCCTCCTTTCAAGAGGCTCAGAGCCTCCTTTCAAGAGGCTCAGAAGCCTCCTTTCAAGAGAGCTCAGAAGCCTCCTTTCAAGAGGCTCAGAAGCCTCCTTTCAAGAGGCTCAGGAAGCCTCCTTTCAAGAGGCTCAGAAGCCTCCTTTCAAGAGGCTCAGAAGCCTCCTTTCAAGAGGCTCAGAGCCTCCTTTCAAGAGAGCTCAGGCTTCCTTTCAAGAGGCTCAGGAAGCCTCCTTTCAAGAGGCTCAGAAGCCTCCTTTCAAGAGGCTCAGAGCCTCCTTTCAAGAGGCTCAGAAGCCTCCTTTCAAGAGGCTCAGGAAGCCTCCTTTCAAGAGGCTCAGAGCCTCCTTTCAAGAGGCTCAGAAGCCTCCTTTCAAGAGGCTCAGAAGCCTCCTTTCAAGAGGCTCAGAAGCCTCCTTTCAAGAGGCTCAGAAGCCTCCTTTCAAGAGGCTCAGAAGCCTCCTTTCAAGAGGCTCAGAAGCCTCCTTTCAAGAGGCTCAGAAGCCTCCTTTCAAGAGCTCAGGAAGCCTCCTTTCAAGAGCTCAGAAGCCTCCTTTCAAGAGGCTCAGAAGCCTCCTTTCAGGAGGCTCAGAAGCCTCCTTTCAAGAGGCTCAGAAGCCTCCTTTCAAGAGGCTCGAAGCCTCCTTTCAAGAGGCTCAGAAGCCTCCTTTCAAGAGCTCCAGAAGCCTCCTTTCAAGAGGCTCAGGAAGCCTCCTTTCAAGAGGCTCGGAAGCCTCCTTTCAAGAGGCTCGGAAGCCTCCTTTCAAGAGGCTCGGAAGCCTCCCAAGCAACACCTCTTGTTTCTCAGTGAGTAACAACAACTGTGGTGTGACTTACTAAAGGTCTGACTTATGCACAACGCGTCGTATTTGGAACTCCTTTGTAACACAAAAAGCGCAAGAGGTGGAGCCTATTTGCAACATCTTGCGGCTACAATGAAAATAAAAACACAAAACCCAACCGGGAATCGAACCATGGACCTTGAGATTTGCAACCTTCTACTATAACCATCACACCAATAATTCTATTTGGAGATTCTTCTACAAGTGCACTATATAAACAACAAAGTCATTTGTAACTTCATTGTACCTTATACGGAACATGCAGGGGACTGCCAAAAATGAAATATTGCTCAGCTGAGCTCAAAGTGTTTTGCAACATATCAGAAACATTGTCGTAACAGCAATGAACCGAAGTGTTATTAATTCTGCAACTTATCTGTTTTGTTTCTGATATGAAACACATCGAATTTTAAACCACCCAAGAAGTCAGATGGGTAGAATATTGCGACGCCACTTAAACGGAAATGAAACATTGTGATTTTCTGAAACTGGGAAGTGGCTTTAATGTGACTTGATGTATTGCCAGTGTCTTCAATGCAATTTATTAGGAACAAACACCTATTTGAAAGATGTTGCGCGTGCTGCTTGGGCTCCTTTCAAGAGGCTCTGGAAGCCTCCATTCAAGAGGCTCTGGAAGCCTCCTTTCAAGAGGCTCTGGAAGCCTCCTTTCAAGAGGCTCTGGAAGCCTCCTTTCAAGAGGCTCTGGAAGCCTCCTTTCAAGAGGCTCTGGAAGCCTCCTTTCAAGAGGCTCAGGAAGCCTCCTTTCAAGAGGCTCAGGAGCCTCCTTTCAAGAGGCTCAGAAGCCTCCTCTCAGGAGAGCTCAGGAAGCCTCCTTTCAAGAGGCTCAGAGCCTCCTCTCAGGAGGCTCAGAAGCCTCCTTTCAAGAGGCTCAGGAAGCCTCCTTTCAAGAGGCTCAGAAGCCTCCTTTCAAGAGGCTCAGAAGCCTCCTTTCAAGAAGGCTCAGAAGCCTCCTTTCAAGAGGCTCAGGAAGCCTCCTTTCAAGAGGCTCAGAAGCCTCCTTTCAAGACTCAGAAGCCTCCTTTCAAGAGGCTCAGAAGCCTCCTTTCAAGAGGCCTCAGAAGCCTCCTTTCAAGAGGCTCAGGAAGCCTCCTTTCAAGAGGCTCAGGAAGCCTCCTTTCAAGAGGCTCAGAAGCCTCCTTTCAAGAGGCTCAGAAGCCTCCTTTCAAGAGGCTCAGAAGCCTCCTTTCAAGAGGCTCAGAGCCTCCTTTCAAGAGGCTCAGAAGCCTCCTTTCAAGAGGCTCAGAAGCCTCCTTTCAAGAGGCTCAAGCCTCCTTTCAAGAGGCTCAGAAGCCTCCTTTCAAGAGGCTCAGAGCCTCCTTTCAAGAGCTCAGGAAGCCTCCTTTCAAGAGGCTCAGAGCCTCCTTTCAAGAGGCTCAGAAGCCTCCTTTCAAGAGAGCTCAGAAGCCTCCTTTCAAGAGGCTCAGAAGCCTCCTTTCAAGAGGCTCAGGAAGCCTCCTTTCAAGAGGCTCAGAAGCCTCCTTTCAAGAGGCTCAGAGCCTCCTTTCAAGAGGCTCAGAAGCCTCCTTTCAAGAGGCTCAGAAGCCTCCTTTCAAGAGGCTCAGAGCCTCCTTTCAAGAGGCTCAGAAGCCTCCTTTCAAGAGGCTCGGAAGCCTCCTTTCAAGAGGCTCAGAAGCCTCCTTTCAAGAGGCTCAGAAGCCTCCTTTCAAAAGCTCGAAACCATTTTCCAAAGGTTCAAAGCCTCCTTTCAAGAGGCTCAGGCCTCCTTTCAAGAGGCTCAGAGCCTCCTTTCAAGAGGCTCAGAAGCCTCCTTTCAAGAGGCTCCAGGCCTCCTTTCAAGAGGCTCAGGAAGCCTCCCTTTCAAGAGGCTCAGGAAGCCTCCTTTCAAGAGGCTCAGAGCCTCCTTTCAAGAGGCTCAGGAAGCCTCCTTTCAAGAGGCTCAGAAGCCTCCTTTCAAGAGGCTCAGAAGCCTCCTTTCAAGAGGCTCAGGAAGCCTCCTTTCAAGAGGCTCAGAAGCCTCCTTTCAAGAGGCTCAGAAGCCTCCTTTCAAGAGGCTCAGAAGCCTCCTTTCAAGAGGCTCAGGAAAGCCTCCTTTCAAGAGGCTCAGGCCTCCTTTCAAGAGGCTCAAGCCTCGTTTCAAGACTCAGAGCCTCCTTTCAAGAGGCTCAGAAGCCTCCTTTCAAGAGGCTCAGCCTCCTTTCAAGAGGCTCAGAAGCCTCCTTTCAAGAGGCTCAGAAGCCTCCTTTCAAGAGGCTCAGAAGCCTCCTTTCAAGAGGCTCAAGCCTCCTTTCAAGAGGCTCAGGAAGCCTCCTTTCAAGAGGCTCAGGCCTCCTTTCAAGAGGCTCAGAAGCCTCTTTTCAAGAGGCTCAGAGCCTCCTTTCAAGAAGCTCAGGAAGCCTCTTTTCAAGAAACTCAAGCCTCCTTTCCAAGAGAGCTCAGAAGCCTCCTTTCAAGAGGCTCGGAAGCCTCCTTTCAAGAGGCTCAGAAGCCTCCTTTCAAGAGGCTCAGAGCCTCCTTTCAAGAGGCTCAAGCCTCCTTTCAAGAGGCTCGGAAGCCTCCTTTCAAGAGGCTCAAGCCTCCTTTCAAGAGGCTCAAGCCTCCTTTCAAGAGCTCAGAAGCCTCCTTTCAAGAGCTCAGAGCCTCCTTTCAAGAGCTCAGAAGCCTCCTTTCAAGAGCTCAGAAGCCTCCTTTCAAGAGGCTCAGGAAGCCTCCTTTCAAGAGGCTCTGGAAGCCTCCTTTCAAGAGGCTCAGCCTCCTTTCAAGAGGCTCAGAGCCTCCTTTCAAGAGGCTCAGGCCTCCTTTCAAGAGGCCTGGAAGCCTCCTTTCAAGAGGCTCAGGAAGCCTCCTTTCAAGAGGCTCAAGCCTCCTTTCAAGAGGCTCAGGAAGCCTCCTTTCAAGAGGCTCAGAAGCCTCCTTTCAAGAGGCTCAGAGCCTCCTTTCAAGAGGCTCAGAGCCTCCTTTCAAGAGGCTCCAGAGCCTCCTTTCAAGAGGCTCAGAAGCCTCCTTTCAAGAGGCTCAGGAAGCCTCCTTTCAAGAGGCTCAGGAAGCCTCCTTTCAAGAGGCTCAGGAAGCCTCCTTTCAAGAGGCTCAAGCCTCCTTCAAGAGGCTCAGAAGCCTCCTTTCAAGAGGCCTGGAAGCCTCCTTTCAAGAGGCTCAGAGCCTCCTTTCAAGAGGCTCAGGAAGCCTCCTTTCAAGAGGCTCAGGAAGCCTCCTTTCAAGAGGCTCAGAAGCCTCCTTTCAAGAGGCCTGGAAGCCTCCTTTCAAGAGGCCTGGAAGCCTCCTTTCAAGAGAGCTCAGAAGCCTCCTTTCAAGAGGCTCAGAAGCCTCCTTTCAAGAGGCCTGGAAGCCTCCTTTCAAGAGGCTCAGAAGCCTCCTTTCAAGAGGCTCAGAAGCCTCCTTTCAAGAGGCTCAGAAGCCTCCTTTCAAGAGGCTCAGGCCTCCTTTCAAGAGGCTCAGGCCTCCTTTCAAGAGGCTCAGGAAGCCTCCTTTCAAGAGGCTCAGAGCCTCCTTTCAAGAGGCTCAGGAAGCCTCCTTTCAAGAGCTCAGGAAGCCTCCTTTCAAGAGGCTCAGCCTCCTTTCAAGAGGCTCAGAAGCCTCCTTTCAAGAGGCTCTGGAAGCCTCCTTTCAAGAGGCTCAGAGCCTCCTTTCAAGAGGCTCAGGAAGCCTCCTTTCAAGAGGCTCAGAAGCCTCCTTTCAAGAGGCTCAGGCCTCCTTTCAAGAGGCTCAAGCCTCCTTTCAAGAGGCTCAAGCCTCCTTTCAAGAGGCTCAGAAGCCTCCTTTCAAGAGGCTCAGGCCTCCTTTCAAGAGGCTCAGCCTCCTTCAAGAGGCCCGGAAGCCTCCTTTCAAGAGGCTCAGAAGCCTCCTTTCAAGAGCTCAGAGCCTCCTTTCAAGAGGCTCAGAAGCCTCCTTTCAAGAGGCTCAGGCCTCCTTTCAAGAGGCTCAGAAGCCTCCTTTCAAGAGGCTCCAGCCTCCTTTCAAGAGGCTCAGAAGCCTCCTTTCAAGAGGCTCAGAAGCCTCCTTTCAAGAGCTCAGCCTCCTTCAAGAGGCTCAAGCCTCCTTCAAGAGGCTCAGAAGCCTCCTTTCAAGAGGCTCAGGCCTCCTTTCAAGAGGCTCGGAAGCCTCCTTTCAAGAGGCTCAGAGCCTCCTTTCAAGAGGCTCAGAAGCCTCCTTTCAAGAGGCTCAAGCCTCCTTTCAAGAGGCTCAGGAAGCCTCCTTTCAAGAGGCTCAGAAGCCTCCTTTCAAGAGCTCAGGAAGCCTCCTTCAAGAGGCTCAGAAGCCTCCTTTCAAGAGCTCAGGAAGCCTCCTTTCAAGAGGCTCAGAAGCCTCCTTTCAAGAGCTCAGAAGCCTCCTTTCAAGAGGCCTGGAAGCCTCCTTCAAGAGGCTCAGAAGCCTCCTTTCAAGAGGCTCAGAAGCCTCCTTTCAAGAGCTCAGAAGCCTCCTTTCAAGAGCTCAGAAGCCTCCTTTCAAGAGGCCTCAAGAGGCCTCCTTTCAAGAGGCTCAGAAGCCTCCTTTCAAGAGCTCAGAAGCCTCCTTTCAAGAGGCTCAGGCCTCCTTTCAAGAGGCTCAGAAGCCTCCTTTCAAGAGCTGGAAGCCTCCTTTCAAGAGCTGGAAGCCTCCTTTCAAGAGGCTCAGAAGCCTCCTTTCAAGAGGCTCAGAAGCCTCTTTTCAAGAGACTCGGAAGCCTCCTTTCAAGAGGCTCAGAAACCTCCTTTCAAAAGGATCAGAAGCCTTGTTTCAAGAGGCTCGGAAGCCTCCTTTCAAGAGGCTCGGAAGCCTCCTTTCAAGAGGCTCGGAAGTCTCCTTTCAAGAGGCTCGGAAGTCTCCTTTCAAGAGGCTCTGGAGCCTCCTTTCAAGAGGCTCGGAAGCCTCCTTTCAAGGGGCTCAGAAGCATCTTTTCAAGGGGCTCGGAAGCCTTCTTTCAAGTGGCTTGGAAAACCCCATTTCAAGAGGCTCGGAAAACCTCATTTTAAAAGGCTCGGAAACCATTTTCCAAAAGGTTCGGAAGCCTTCTTGAAATCTTGAAGTTTAAATCAAAGTTTCACGAAATAACGAAAATTTCAAACAACTTTTTGGATAAAAACCATGTGAATAATAAAGAGCCATACATCCCGTTAGTTTTGAAGTCCACTTTTCATATATCTTATTAGTTACGCTTATTTTCATTACAGCGATAAAAATAGGAGTATCTCAATGAATGCAACAGTTCGAAGGGGGACCTCTCAGGAAAAGAGCTGAGAACCACTGATCTACGTGTTTGTGCGAATGTCATTTAGCCAATTGCTGTTTGGCCGAATGGTTTATCCTTTATTAAGTGAAGTGGTGCGTGAGACGGATTGAATAGTGAAAAGTAAGAAATGAGATGTTCGAAGTGAGCACAAGAGTGAGAGATGTGTGCAGAAACGAGTGAGAAATTAGTAGTAACAAGTGAGAAATGAGATGTGATAGTTGCGAAGTGAGTTGTGAGGAAAATGAAAGCGAGAGATGAGAAGTAAGTGACGATAAATGAGAAGTGGTAGAGTACAGAACAAAAAGAAGAAGGAAGAAGGAAGATGAAAGAAGGGAGGAGAAAGAATAAGAGAGAAATAATGTGGAAAGAGAAAGAATAAGGATGAAGGATTGAGGAAGAGGCTCGGAAGAAATGGAGAACCAAGAATAAAAAAAGGGAAGGGAATGGAACAAAGAAAAAGGAAGGAGAAAAGATGAAGAATAAGGATAAAGGAAGTTAGAACAAGAAAAAGGACAAAGGAAGTAAGAAGAAAGAAGAAGGAAGCAGTAAGAAGGATGACGAAAGGATGAGAAAGGAAGAAGAGAAAAAAGGAGGTGGAAAGAAAAAGCATGAAGGAAAAAGAAGGTGGAAACAAAGAATAACGAAGAAGGAAGATGGAAGAAGAAAGAGAGAAGAAGAATTGTGAAAGGAAAAATATGAAAGAAGAAAGATGAAAGAAGGAAGAAGGGTGTAGGAAGAAGGGAGAAGGAGGAGGGATGCAGATAGAAGGAAGATTGAAGAATAAAGAAGAAATGATAATAAAGAAGAAAGAGGAAGGAAGAATATAGAAATAAGAAGAAAGGAAGAAGAAGGAAAGATAAAGAAGAAATAAGGAAGCAGCAAGAAGAAAGGAAACGGAAGAATGAAGAGTGAAGAAGAAAAGGGTTAATGAAGGAATAAAAAAGAAGAATGAAGAAAAAAAGAAGGATCAAGGGAGAAGAAAGATGGAATAAATAAACATAAATTTCACAACATTCCTTTTCTCATTTCTCGCTTCTCACTTGTCACATCTCACTTCTCATTTCTAACTTTTTACTCATTGGTCCTCACTTCTCGATACCTACGATCACTACTCACTAATCATTTTTCACTTCTTCTTTCTCACAACTCATTTTCCATTTCTCACTTCTCACTTTTTACTTCTCACTATTCACTTCTCACTTCGCACATCCCACTTTCATTTTCCACTACTCACTTCTCGCTCCTCACTACTCATTTCTTATTTGTTACTACTTTTAAGAACACACTTTTAATTTTTCATTTCTCACTCCCCATTTCTCTCTTCTCGCTAATAATTTCTCACTTCTCATTTCTCACTTTTTACTTCTCATTTACCACTTATAGTGCCTTACTTCTGAATTTTCACTTCCCACTTCTCATTTCTCACTTTTAAATTCTGATTTTTCACTTCTAACTTCCCACTTCGCACTTCTCACGTCGAATTTCTCACTACTTACGTTTTATATCTAATGAGACGCGAGAAATGTCTCGTTCTCTACTGCTCGCTGAACACTTCATGTAAATCTCACTACTCACTTCTCATTACTCACTTTCCCATACTTACAATGAAAGATTTTTTCTTCAACTATTCGGTGAAACATTATTATTATTCAGTTAGCGAGGTAAAAATGCATTGAAAAATAATTTCGACTTATAAAATATCTAGTAAGAGAGATGTCGACTTACGGAGGGAATATAATAATGCTAGATTGAAGGGACTTTGAATTTCATCGAGTAAGGGAAAATATCGAGTTACAGTAATCTGAACAAAACATATTTTTTCGTCGTATTCGTTTTTACGTCCTCCAATGAGTGACGTAAAAAGAGGTTTGAGTGTATACTGTATACGTTCTTTTCAGCGACATAGCCGAAATTTTTCAAATGTATAAGGGTTTGAACGGAATTCTTCTTTTAATAAATTGAGGGAACGGTATGAACACTCAAAATCACCCCAGGCGGGTTCGACGGCGCGGTCATCGACGGCGCAATCAAAAAATTTCAGGGGTGCGCTCATTCAAAAAGAATCAGTATCTTTAAAACACCCACTATACAGAAGTATAGGTTTTCCTCTTTCACGTAAGTTTATATTAAAAAGTGTCTATCAAGGGTCATTTCTCCATACATTGAGATTTTTATGGAATTTGCACTAAAAATAGCGAAAGAGGAGAGCATATATTCTCGCGTGATGGGTGTTTCAGAGATACCGATTTTTATAAAATAATATTTCTCCATAGAGACACCGTTTTACTACCTTGAGTGCTGTATTTACTAAAGGAATATGAATTTGATCATATTTGGACATACCGCAACAGTATCCGGTATAAGGGTACGCTTTTATGAAAAACAAAATTTTGCACTAAAATTCATAATCAAAATACATCGTTGAAAAACATGACCAAATGCTCAAACAAGGTTCGTAGGAATCAGAAGCTATCAAATTCTGCATTTTCGGTGTGCCAGTCAATATAACACCGATAGTTAAGGAGTTTTGCGTTGAATGACTTACGTGTCCGTCACTGGGAGATCTCCTAATACACCTGATTCTTTTTTTTTAACACGGGGAATGCGTTCGGTCTTAAAAATAACTTTCATTTCAAAATTTGAAAATCCGTTTAAAAAAGTTTTATGATTTTTCGCGAAATCATGCAAAATGGAACGACTTTGCAAAAGTTTTGGAGGGTATTTTTATTACATAACCGTGTAAAAAATCACTGTTAAAAACAGAATCGGGTATACTAATAAATCGGAGAATCCCAAATTGATCCTATAATTGAATATCAACTCCGACAGCCTTATCCACATAAATCCAATCAATATATTCGCTGCGTGTGGCCAGCCACGAACCAACTTCCAGCAATCAACGTACTGGGCACGACCCACACACGATTCTGCCAAATTTCTTTAACGATTATTGGCATCATAATGGTTCGCCACGGACCCTTGAAAGTTCATGTTAATTTACCCGGTCTCGGCTTAGGCAATAAAAGGAAACTAGTCCTGAGCTGCACTCAGTCAGCCGGCCAACACGATACGCGCCAACGGCTTCACTTCCAGCAGCTCTCAACACCGCATCAGGAGCTGCCAGTGGCATCGACAGCAGCAACGATCCCAAAGGAAAGCGTGGAACTCTCCGGGGAAGCTATGATGGAACCGAAGACCCGTATGCACTTGATATTGAACTCCCCCGGATCGCGCTATTTATGGTATTTCTATCCACTTAATTTGCCCCGGGAACTGGCGTTATCCGTGTGCGCATCGTCCATTCAACTACAACCACCGGCAGTTCCACGCCAGCGCGAATAAGCCTGCTGAAAGAGATCCATAAAGATCGGATCGGAGCGCGCGCGCCCCTGAAAATGAAAATTTGTTCCCCTCGGGAAAACCACGCGGAGAAGTCTACGGCCATAAATTCTATCGTATTTTAATATGAATCCACCAAAGTCACGTGGACCCCCTCCATAATCCTGTCATCCCGCGGGATGCGATATGGATAATCAGTGCGCATTTGCTGGTGCTTGCCGCTGAAAACGCTCCAGCAAGTGTATGTTGAACGGCAATGTATCAAGTTGGGATCTGGCGGGGATCTCGTACTCCCAGTTGGTACGCTACGGCAGCGGGCTGAAGAATTGCAAATTAACATACCAACACAGGGCAGTGCATAGCAGCGCCCATCAGCCAGTGATCTTCCCTGGGGACCGAGAGTGAGAGCAGAACGAACGAACGATCGAACGGTATGCATTGGGAGATGTGGAATCGAAATCAATAACTTTGATACACAATCATTTCTGCACGTCCCGCCTCGGTTCCGAGCATGGACGATAAGGTTATGCTGTAGTTCGGTTTTGATAGTTTAACATGAAACATCGAAATAAGTTGCATCAATTAGGAACATTGTGTGAGCTTCTTAGTCTGCAATTTCATTCACTTCTTTCTATTTGTGCGTTTTTTGATTTTTTGATAAAGTTGGGAAAATGATGCTACTAATTTCATTTTACGTTGTCAATACAGAAAGCTTGCTATCAGCAGGGTTTTGGTCCTTTGTTGCTGGTCATCAATCGATGAATTGCGGAGGATCCTTTTGTCAGAAACGTCTTTCAACGTTGTTCTTCTTTATTGCTTCAGATAAAATACCGCACACCCTTAACGAAGGAGCCAAGTGCATTCCGCGCATCGAGCACGATTTCCGACATTGCTGCACCCGCATCACGATGGAATGCAGAGCACCTGAGGGAGTCCCGAACCGGGATCTTTATCAAGTCATATATGCGAAGAAGGCGATTAATTTTGATTTTATTTCTACACAGCACTTGACCGATCTGGGTTCCTGGCAGGCATCGCAACCGCGGATGCAAAATTGAAAATCTGAAAAATAGCATACGAAGGGCACACAACTGTTTTGATTCAAACCACATTGCGAAGATGTGCAGTTCAAAGAGGGCAGTTCAATGAACTCATAATAATGCTGTGGATAAAACACAAATTACGTTGGTTTTGCCAGTCGATCAGAGGCCACTGCGCTCGAGGTGGTCCCCGTTCCATGGGAAACCTGTTGCCACCATCAACGGAAGCCCAGGCTTCGCACACCGACCGTTTGGTTTTTGCCGACCTGTGCATTAGTCACCATTCACCAACCCGTCACGAAGCGGCCACGAGGGCCAACCAAACAAGCAGCCCGAACGTGTGTTAATGGGTTTTTAAATTATTTATTAATTCGCCATTAAAATCATTAAAACGAAAACATCCAAAAGAGGTAAATAATTTTTCATAAACCGTCAGGACCTTCCATGACAAGAGGCAATCAAATGCTGGGCACGGTGCAATGCGGCTGTTCGATTCTGATCGCCCTCGGATAGGGAGGGGCTTTATTATTGCCGTGTTTTGTTAATAAAACGCGAAATTAATATCACTTATAAATGCATCGAAAATTGGTTCGGCCCTTCCCCGATGTGTGAAGGATAATGCGAGCAGACCGAGAGCCTTGGCCCGAAACTGGAGCTCATTATGGGCCGGTTGCACGGAAGTTCGTGATTACACCGCGTGAGGTTCACAGTTTTGCGGAATACGGGATTTTTATTATTTGAAGAATAACGGGATTTTTTTGTATCATGCAGCTTTTAACTAAATGGTTTGCATCTCTGCATGTAATGATATAAACGTTTTGCTGTATGAAGTACTAGTCGTGCGAAGGTGAAGGCATTCTCTCGCGTTCCTTAGATACATAAAACTGAATAAACTCAATCCCCTTTTTACTTAAACATAATAACATAATTTATTTTTATGCTCAATTTTTTTAATGTTTTACCTAATTCATTTGTCTTTGGACACTTTTCAATACGATTGGATATAGTATCATCACATGTTCCAGGTCTTTCCAGAATTCCCTGAAGTTTATGCTTTGTGGCCTCCACGCGTTAACTAACATCTATCTGCATTTTAGATGTAGTACATGCTCCCAGTACATCAAAATTTCTAGCGATACTTGAATCAAATTGGACATGCCTTCAACTTGCTCTTAGTGATCATTTCATTTCACTAGATGAGATGTGGGTTTTTGACGTAGGACTTCGTATATGTTTTCTAAACACTTGCGAACATCGAAGAGTTTCAAGAAAATATGGTTTTAAACGTTAATAACTCAGTCTCAGGAAGCCGTTAATCGAAATGACGTGTGAAAAGGTGCCTTAAAAAGAAGGTTGAGTGTATAACAATCGAAGTATATGATATTCAAACATCTTATAACCGACAGAAGGGGTGTTGGCTGGACTATCCAAAACAATACATCAAAATACCTCGAGTTTCTGGTGAGTTTCGGTGATAAAAGCCACGTTGACCTCATTCTCCGAAGACACCGCTGAGCTCGGATACAGAGGATTTTTACGGAGCAAGCTTTCCAATTGATTAGACTAACCATAGAAGTCATTTTCAAAGATTAAAAGGCCCAGAGGTTAAATCAAGATTTGTAGTTTCCTAGATGACTGGATGAAAATCAGAGTCAGCTGCTCCGTAGATGGTTGCGGAATTATCCAGAGTCTTATATCTTGTTACCGGCGAAATCTATGCGAGATAGACCGGTAGGGAGGGGAATGTGGTCTAGATGTCGAAAATTCCAAACAAGTTTCGCTCGTTAAACGGTGAATGAGGGCTTCTGCTCGGACTACTTTTGGAGGAATTCCTGTAGGAACTTCCGGAGGAATTTCTGTAGGACCTTCTGGAGGTATTCCTGGAGGAGCCTCCGCAGGAAATCCTGGAGGAGAATCCGAAGGGATTCCTGGAGGAACTTTCGGAGGAATTAGGAACTTTCGGAGGAATTTCTGAAGGAACTTCCAAAAATATTCCTCGAGGAACCCCCGGAAGAATTCCTGGAGGAACCTCCGGAAGAATTCCTGGAGGAACCTCCGGAGGAATTCCTGAAGGAGCCTCCGAAGAAAATCCTGAAGGAACATCCGAAGGGATTCCTGGAGGAACTTTCGGAGGAATTCCTTTAGCAACTTCCGGAGGAATTCCCGGAGAAACTTCCGGAAGAATTCCCGGAAGAACTTCCGGAAAAATTCCCGGAAGAACTTCCGGAAAAATTCCTGGAGGAACTTCCTGAGCAATTCCCGGAGGAACTTCGGGAGCACTTCCCGGAATAACTTCCGGAGGAACTTCCGGAGGAATTCCCGGAGGAACTTCCAGAGGAATTCACGGAGGAACTTCCGGAGGAATTCCCGGAGGAACTTCCGGAGGAATTCCCGGAGGAACTTCCGGAGGAATTCCCGGAGGAACTTCCGGAGGAATTCCCGGAGGAACTTCCGGAGGAATTCCCGGAGGAACTTCCAGAGGAATTCCCGGAGGAACTTCCGGAGGAATTCGGAGGAACTTCGGAGGAATTCCCGGAGGAACTTCGGAGGAATTCCGGAGGAACTTCGGAGGAACTTCCGGAGGAATTCGGAGGAACTTCCGGAGGAATTCCCGGAGGAACTTCGGAGGAATTCTGGAGGAACTTCGGAGGAATTCGGAGGAACTTCCGGAGGAATTCGGAGGAACTTCCGGAGGAATTCCCGGAGGAACTTCGGAGGAATTCCCGGAGGAACTTCCGGAGGAATTGGAGGAACTTCCGGAGGAATTCGGAGGAACTTCGGAGGAATTTCGGAGGAACTTCCGGAGGAATTCCCGGAGGAACTTCCGGAGGAATTCCCGGAGGAACTTCGGAGGAATTCCCGGAGGAACTTCCGGAGGAATTCGGAGGAACTTCGGAGGAATTCCCGGAGGAACTTCCGGAGGAATTCCGGAGGAACTTCCGGAGGAATTCCCGGAGGAACTTCCGGAGGAATTCGGAGGAACTTCCGGAGGAATTCCCGGAGGAACTTCCGGAGGAATTTCGGAGGAACTTCCGGAGGAATTCGGAGGAACTTCCGGAGGAATTCGGAGGAACTTCCGGAGGAATTCGGAGGAACTTCCGGAGGAATTCGGAGGAACTTCCGGAGGAATTCGGAGGAACTTCGGAGGAATTCCCGGAGGAACTTCCGGAGGAATTCGGAGGAACTTCGGAGGAATTCGGAGGAACTTCGGAGGAATTCGGAGGAACTTCCGGAGGAATTCCCGGAGGAACTTCGGAGGAATTTCGGAGGAACTTCCGGAGGAATTCGGAGGAACTTCCGGAGGAATTCCCGGAGGAACTTCGGAGGAATTCCGGAGGAACTTCGGAGGAATTCGGAGGAACTTCCGGAGGAATTCCCGGAGGAACTTCCGGAGGAATTACCGGAGGAACTTCCGGAGGAATTCGGAGGAACTTCGGAGGAATTCCCGGAGGAACTTCCGGAGGAATTCCGGAGGAACTTCCGGAGGAATTCCCGGAGGAACTTCCGGAGGAATTTCGGAGGAACTTCGGAGGAATTCCCGGAGGAACTTCCGGAGGAATTCGGAGGAACTTCCGGAGGAATTCCCGGAGGAACTTCCGGAGGAATTCCCGGAGGAAATTCCGGGGGGAACTTCCGGAGGAATTCCGGGAGGAACTTCCGGAGGAATTCCCGGAGGAGCTTCGGGAGGCATTCCCGGAGGAACGTCCGGAGGAATTCGGAGGAACTTCCGGAGGAATTCCCGGAGGAACTTCCGGAGGAATTCGGAGGAACTTCCGGAGGAATTCCCGGAGGAACTTCCGGAGGAATTGGAGGAACTTCCGGAGGAATTCGGAGGAACTTCGGAGGAATTCGGAGGAACTTCGGAGGAATTCCCGGAGGAACTTCGGAGGAATTTGGAGGAACTTCCGGAGGAATTCCCGGAGGAACTTCCGGAGGAATTCCCGGAGGAATTAAAGAAACAAAATAACAAAGCAGATATTGCAAACTTTCATGTCCTGTCACGGAATAAAAATTGATGAGATTTTTGCAGCATGCCTTTCATTCTTCGCGTTTCTATAGAGAATGAGAGGGGCAGATATGTAAACACCGCGTGACATCTCTCATTGAAATTGACAAACTTCAGTACTGCTCTTAATTACTCACTCTCTCTTATTCACTCACTCACTCTTACTCAATCATTCACTCTTGCTCACTCTCTCACTCAGAGTGAGAGTTAGTCACTCTTACTCACTCGCTCATTCTTACCACTTACTTAATCTTACTCGCTTACCACTCACTTTTACTCATGCACTCATTCTTACTAACTTACTTACTCATTTCCACTTACTTACTCACTCACCCGAGTAGTACAATTTAGACCGATTGGGTTACAACAACTCATATATGACCGGATTTGGTCTTACATAAGTGACAGCAACTCGTTTATGACAAGTGTGCTGCTTGGGCACTTTTGCTCACGCACTCACTTTTGCTCACAAGCTCATTCTTACTTACTTACTCACTCACTCGCTCTTACTCATTCATTCACTCTGTTACTCACTAACTCTCACTCACTCACTGCTACCAACTCACTCACTCCTACCCACTCACTTTCCCGCAAAGGCTTTGTTCCGCGAGCCGAAATGTGGGTTAAGGATGGGAGCATCTTGACGGACGAACGTGTAGTGATCGAAAAGTGGAAGCAGCATTACAAGGAACATTTGAATGGCGCTGAGAGTAAAGGCAGTGAAAATCAAGGCAGCGGAAGAGATGAACGATGAAAGCCAACCACTTTGAGGGAAGTTAAGGATGCCATGCAACAGCTGAAGACCATAAAGCAGCTGGTAAGGATGGTATTAGCTAATAGCTAAGCTCATCAATATGGGCCCGGAAAAGCTAGCCTTCTGCCTGTACAAACTGATAGTCAGAATCTGGGAAACTGAACAGCTACTGGAGGAGTGGGAGGAAGGGGTATATGACTTACATGAAAGACGACAAGCTGGAGTGTGAGAACTTTCGAGCGATCACCATCCTTAATGCCGCCTACAAAGTGATATCACAGATCAATTTACGTCGTCTGTCACCATTAGTGAATGAGTTGGTGGGCAGTTATCAAGCCGGCTTCGTTGACGGCCGCTCGGCAACGGACCAGATCTTTACTGTACGGCAAATCCTTCAAAAATGCCGTGAATACCAGGTCCCAACCCTTAGCCGTGAGGTAAGACGCGCGGCTACAAAGCAAGACCATGCTGAGGGTGGCTGGGTTCGATTCCCGGTGCCGGTCTAGGCAATTTTCGGATTGGAAATTATCTCGACTCCCTGGGCATAAAAGTATCATCGTGTTAGCCTCATGATATACGAATGCAAAAATGGTAACCTGGCTTAGAAACCTCGCAGTTAACAACTGTGGAAGTACTCAATGAACACTAAGCTGCGAGGTGGCTCTGTCCCAGTGTGGGGATGTAATGCCAATGAGAAGAAGAAGAAGAAGACCAGGTCCCAACGCATAATCTGTTCGTTGATTTCAAGGCGGCATACGACAGTATAGACCGCGTAGAACTATGGAAAATTATGGACGAGAACAGGGAAGCTTACCAGAGTGATCAAGTGAGTGACGGTGGATGGTGTGCATAACCGTGTGAAGATTTCGGGCGAACACTCCGGTTCATTCGAATCGTGCCGGGAACTAAGACAAGGTGATGGACCTGTTGTTCAACATTGCGCTAAGAGGTGTTATGCAGAAAGCCGGGTGCAACAGCCTGGGTAGATTTTCAACAGATCCAGTCAATTTATTTGTTTGGCGGATGACATGGACATTGTCGGCCGAACATTTACAAAGGTGACAGAACTGTACATCCGCCTGAAACGTGAAACAACAAAAGTTGGACTGGTGGTGAATGCGTCAAAGACAAAGTACATGCTTGTGGGCGGAACCGAGCGCAACAGGGCCCGCCTGGGAAGCAATGTTACGGGGATACCTGCGAGGTGGTCGAGGAATTCGTCTACCTCGGATCCTTGCTAACGGCTGATAACAATGTTAGTAGTGAAATACGAAGGCGCATCATATGTGGAAGTCGGGCCTACTACGGGCTCCAGAAGAAACTGCGGTCAAAAAAGATTCGCCACCGCACCAAATGTGTCATGTACAAGACGATAATAAGACCGGTAGCACTCGGAGTATTTGAGAGATGGGTGCTTAGGACCATCTTTGGCGGCGTGCAAGGAGACGATGTGTGGCGGCGAAGGATGAACCAGAAACTCGCTCAGCTCTACGGCGAACACAGTATCCAGAAGGTAGCTTTAGCCGGAAGGGTACGATGGGCAGGACATGTTGCAAGAATGTCGGACAGCAACCCTACAAAGATGGTGTTCGCTTCCGATCCGGCAAGGTACGAGACGGCGTGGAGCACAGCGAGCAAGGTGGGCAGACCAGGTGCAAAACGACTTGGCGAGGATGGAGAGATTGTTGATTCAGTATTATCTGTTTAGACATTCTGTTCTAATGTTTCTAAAAATGAAAAGGTAGATTTCGACAAGCTTTCTGCTTTGTTTATTTGGCTTTTGTTAAACTGACTTATAGGAACATTCAACTTCACAAACTGCAAATGAGAGGTATACCAAATACGAAAAACGAGAAGTCACAAAGTCAAGTTTGATCACGATCCACCATTGAAATATGATAGATGTGAACGCTATGCATTCCAACGGTGATATATTAGGGTGTCAAAATATTAACACTGATTTGAGTTAATGCTGTCAATGCGAATTAAACTGTGAAAGGAAACAATGCCACAGGAGTCAATCTCTGCTACCATCTGCTTCGACCTCAGATCCATTGACAGCAGGACACCACACTATTAGTGATTCGCTAGTATCGTGATGATGATGCCACAGTTTGATCATGCTAGCTAACGAAAACAGCACACGGGACCCAGGATTTGCAAAATTAGACACATTTGACAAGTGATAAATGGAATTCCCCATTTTAGAGTTTACAACCCAATACGACCGATGGGTCTCTGGCGTACTCCAGCTGTGGCGCCAATGCGAATCAACCTTCTTACGAAATGTCAACCGTGAGGTGTGAATTATCCTGTTTCACAGTTCATTGCAACACACTCGTAGACATTCGAAAAACACATTATCCTACAGTTGTCTTGACCTAGTCGCAATTTTTGCGTGGTCGAGATCGGTAGCTTTGCGCGATTCACACCTTCGCCGTTCACGGCAGACGACATCAGCGGCAACATTTGCCAAGAGACAATCACTTCCATCCAAGCGCTCATAAATGGCCGTAAAATCAAAAGTGCGGATGCATTAATTTTCTGCTTCCAACTCAATCTGCAAGAGAGGAGCTAATGGCTAAATTCCACGACTACTTCGCGTACCTTGCGGCAACACCGCGCGCACGTTGGTTGACGATGGACGCGATGAGCCGCTGCCCGCTGGACAGGTTATACAAGCAGCACACGCGACCAATCAGTCAAAGTCACACCTCCGTAGGCGCTAAGCCGCGGAAAAGAACCTGACAGCTTTCCGAAAAGTGTGCTCGAAATCCCACCTCTCCATCAACGTACTCCACCACGGTTTGAGTGTCTAAGCTAAGCAAACTAAATAGGAGTGTCTCAGAGCAAATTAATTGATCAATTTGTATTTGCCTACTGGGTATGGTCACTATCGAGCGTTCGCGAGCTATGCTATGACGTCTCTTTTTCTCGGCCCCCACGTACCAGCTTTGAGTGAGACACGCAGAATAGAATGCCATAATTGCTGACTAATGAAACAAACCAACCGACTACTCAAGTTGCAGTCAATTAAATAGTGCTGAGCATTGAGAACATTGAGAAGCGGATAAACGATTATAAATATGTATCAAATCACAGAGAACAAAAGTCCAAACTTTTACATTTCTTTTTTCAAAGAAAAATTATTTCAGCCTTCAAATTGAAACGTTATAAAAATACTCGCACGTTTATATCATATTTCGCCGCAGAGATGCAATTAGTTATTAGCACATTATTTAACGATTATAGCTACACTACGATGTTACTACTCATGTCTCGAATATATATATATATATATATATATATATATATATACAGATTTAAATTTAAAATGTCTGTTCTATGTATAAAGCGTTTACCCGTAACATACTGTCCATGTCTACTAACATTTTCGGATACTTCATGTAAACAGTATAACAGAAATAACATCTCCCTTATTGGTGAACCCTCCCTTATGGTGAACAAATTTACCTTTTTATGAAAATTTTAAGAAACATCTACAGAAAACCGGTCTTAATTTGAAAGCTATCAAAAATAATAACATTTCTACAATATTAAGCTTTAATTTTCAAGTCTCCAAACTGTCAGATTAACAAAGCTTTGTTATGAACACCTAGCCGGCGATTCGTTTCAATTAAATTAAAAATGAGCCACTCCCATAAAAAAGGTAAACTACCACGCGCCTGGCTGGGTAAAAGTGATTGTGGCCCCATGGCCCATCGCCTGCAGCGCGACTGGGCGGTGATTGAATTACTTGGGCAGGTGTCAGACCCTGTACAACCCGTTGGAAAAATTATCCACCGGATTGTGGTTGCCTAAGTCGAACCAATCGATTGACAAAATACCATGACCAACCGGAGCGCCGAACAACGGTATTGACGTGTTGTTAAAATTTGATTCTCATTTATATTTCGTTTTGCTCCGGATGACCTTCGCCGTGTCATATATCACACCGGATCGCGGCGGGAGAGTGCACGAGTGACCGAATCTAAATCTCGAGGAAAAGGTTGCCCTGGGCTTTCGATGTTTGAATGTCGATTGCTCGACATTCTGCTGCAACTACTAGCTGGTACTGATCATGGCCGGTTGACCGGTTAACTGGATTGGAGTGTCGCCGAAGGCCTTAGGGATTAGATTTGTCCGTTTGATTGTAATAAATTTTGACCATAAGCCGAACTGGAATGCGCCGTTGCGTTGATTTGAATGTCACAATTTTCCAAAATTGGGCTTTGGAATGGATATTTATGGGGAATGAGTCGCAAAAGCATGAATGATTCGTACGTTGGCATGCTTCAGCTGTTGTGCTGACCAGGTGGCTGCTTAACTGCGGTTATGATAACTTCAAAAATTGGTCGAAATTTAGCATTAGCCATAAATCTTTTGAAGGGATGTTTTTCACACTAAATTTATGAACATAGTTACATTAACAAATTCATAGATTTAATTAAACTATATCAAATAACTTTCGTATAATACGTCAAACGTTTATATTTTTGGAATTAAGAATATATATTCTCTATAACTTAGATTAAATAGCTTATACATGGGAAAGGATGAATGACGATTAGAATGGCTCAAAAAACACTTTTTCAATTTTTTTGATGGGCCGCCCTCTTATTCGGTTCTATTTTATGCCCTGATGATCTGGACAAAATTTCAGCCAAATCGGTCAACTAGGGGGGGTGCTAAACTCGTTGGATGTTTATATGGAAGTTTATATTTATATTTATATATGGAAGTAAGGACTCGTAGAATTAAATACAGAATGTTATGCTGAAAACCGTTAGAAGATTACAGTTTATTACCCAAGCAACACACTTGTCATAAACCTGTTGTTGTAACATATCTACGACCAAATCCAGTCATATATGAGTTGCTGCAACTAAATCGAGCTGAATTGTGCTACTTGGGTAGGCAAAGATATTAGCATTTTACTGGAGTGTTGTAGGGGTGAATTTATTTCTTTTCAAAGGTAAAAGAAACGAAATTTGTTCAAACCCCACTTCAGAGAAATGCTAATAACTTAGCAGGGCGAACTCTAATCTTCTCGTGGTTTTCTGCATGACATTCTATATTAAATTCTTCAAGGTCTTAATGAGTATCATAGTTCATCATCGTAAGTTGTGCCGTCCAACTGCAATTCACTGTTTTTGGATGTTCCTGCATACATTTTTGCATATAAACTTCCAACGAGTTTAGCACCGCCCAAACGTTGACCGATTTGGCTGAAATTTTGTCCAGAGCATCAGGGCATCAAATAGAACCGAATAAGTAGGCGGCCCATCAAAAAAATTGAAAAAAGTTTTTCCCATACTAATTTTAGCCACCCTAATGACGATGCTGTATTCTGTTTAGACAGATTAGCAAAATAGCTTGCTCTCGGATAAACAATTTTGTTTGTCGACATGAATCCAAGCTACTCCAATATCGTTTGTGCTGTGTAGAAGCCTATCAAGAGCTAATCAAACGCTTCACCCAACACTTAGATATTGGAATAGCTGGCTCAGGACCAATAAATTCTTGTGATGCTTCAGTGTAAACTAACTCATGAGCCAATTCGTTTCCAGCTATGGAAGAATGACCGGGTACCCATATAAGGGGTCGTACACATATTACGTAAGCACTTATGGGGGGACGGGGGTCTGTCGTTTTCTTACGCACCATATAAATAAAAAATCATTTGTATGAATAAAATCTTTCATGGGAGGAAAAAATGCGTACGTAATAAGTGTACGACCCCTAAGGTGTAACGTATTCACTAAACTCAGTTCCTCAATTTGAGTTCGACATGCGATTACTAACTTCGACCTTGAGTTGGCCGAAGCAAAAGCTTCGATAGCTGCTTGGCTATCTAAACAGAAGTATATTACTTTGCCCATAACGTCTTTCTGCGGTGCGGATTGCACTCCACACATAAGGGGTTGTACACATATTACGTGAGCACTTATGGGTGGAAGGGAGGTCTGTCGTTCTCATTACGCACCATATAAATAAAAAATCATTTGTATGAAAAATATCTTACATGGGGGGAGTTGGGCCTGAAAATCACAGACAATTTGCTTACGTATAATTAGTGTACGACCCCTAATGGCAAATATTTCCGCTTGAAAGACAGTGCAGTGTCTACCCAGTGAGTGGGATTGTTCCAATCTCAGCTCACGCGAGTAGACACCTGCACCCGCTCTACCTTCGAAGAGGGAGTCGTCAGTGTAACAAACAATGCTGTCCGGCATACTTCTCACCAAATAGCCAGATGTCCACTCATCCCGCGAGGGGAATTGTGTTAAAAATGTCCTATAAGACAAACTACTAGCGAGTGTGGGATCATTTGGAGCGAGCATTGTGTGTAGAACTGTGGTTTACAGGATTCTCTTCCATGAAACCGGAACCCATGATCGACAAGAAAGTGCTTCTTGTTTGAGATGAAGGTGTAGTGGAGCCACATTGAAGAGAGCCTCGAGAGAAGCCGTGGGAGTCGAAGAGAACGCACCAGTCATTGTCATTAGGCACATTCTTTGAAGATGGCATAATTTAGACTGAATTCTCCTCACTTCACCCTTTTGCCACCACACAAGACATCCATAAGCCAAAATTGGTCGTACAACTGTTGTGTATATCCATTTGATATATTTGGGTTCAAGACTTCAAGTTTTACCAAAAGTTCGCCGACATTGGCCGAAAGCCATACACGCCTTCTTGACTCTGAACTCAATGTTAGGTGTCCAGGAGAGCTTGGAATCAAGAATTAGTCTGTGATCGGTTTTATTGGTGTCTTTGGTGTTTTGGTATGAAATTATTTCAGAAATTCATCAACAATTTCAATTAATATAATTTAGAAGCACGGAAAGATTTCTTTATTTCTTATAAACTCCATTTGCATTTGGATTTCATGTAGAATTTCTTCAAAAATTATGTCTGTAATTTATATCTTCTGGAAACCTATCGGGAAATCCACCCGATGTTATTTCAAGAATTCATTCAAAAGCTTCTACAGTGATTCAAACAAGGAATTCCTTCATGAATTTCTCCAGAAATTTCTTCAACAACTCCTGCAGATTTTTTTTTAATTCCTCCAGGAAATCTATTGGAAAATGAATTTCTGGAGCATAGTAAAGTAATTTATGACGAGTTATTGAAAGAATTTCTGGAGGAACTCCAGGAGAATTACAGGAGAAATTCCTGAAAAAAAAAATAGCAGACATTCTACGTCTTCTTGTTCTACTTGTTCGTAATAAAATCGTTTCTTAAGGAAATCACGGAGAAATTTCGTAATTACTCCTTCTAGACTCGACAGACATGTTTAAAGGGAATATGGAAGAATTGCTTCAGGAACTTCTGCCAAATTTCATGCAGGAATCTCCGAAGTAATTATCTGAGAGACTTACGGACGAACTCTCTGAGAAAATTCCGTAGGAATTTTTGGAGAAAAATTCCGAATAAATATTAGAAGAAACTTCATGAAGAATTTCTGCAGGAATTCAGGAAAGAACTCTTGGAGGAACTTTCCGAGGAATTTCTGGATAACTTTTCCAAAGAACTCCTGGAGAAACTTCCCAACTAAAACTCCAAAGAAATAATAGAGGAAATTTTTGGAGGAACTCCAAGAGGAATCTCTGGAGGAACTTCCCGAGTAGCACAATTCACACTGATTTGGTTGCTGCAACTCAAATGTGACCAAATTTGGTTGCATATAAGCTACTGTGCCTTTTCTATAACATATGTGCTGCTTGGGTTCCGAAGGAATTCCCGGAGGAACTTCAGGAAGAAATCTTGAAGAACTTTTGGAGGAAATGCTGCAGAAGCTTCCGGAGAAATTTTTGAAGGAACTTCTGGAGGAATTCCTGAAGGACCTAGCGAAAAATATTTTGAAGAAACTTTCTTAGCAATTTCTGGCGATATTCTTTGGAACTTTCATAAGAATTCCTGGAAAAGCTTCCCGAAGAATTCCTGAAGGAACTTCCCAACTAACTCCTGGTGGAATTTTCAGAGGAATTCCTGAGGGAACTTTCGAAGAAATTCATAAAGGAACTTTCGGAGGAATTCCTGAATGAACTTTCGGAGGAACTCTTGATGGAACTTTCGGAGTAATTCCTGGAGGAACTTTTGGAGACATTCCTGAATAAACTTCTGTAAGAACTACAGGAGGAATTTCCGAAGGAACCCCTGGAAGAATTCCTGGAGTGACTTTCAGAGAAATTCCTGGAAGACCTTCCACCGAAATTCATAGAGGAATTTCCGGATTTATTTCTGGAGAAACTTCCGGAGGAATTTCGGGAGAAATTTTTGGAGGATTTACAGGAAGACTTTTTGGAGGAATTTCCGAAGAAAATTCTGGAGCAACTCGTTCTTGACCCGACAGCTATTGTTGCGGCCAGCTCCCAACACGGGCTTTCGAACACTCTATTAGGCAACTCGGTTTAGATGGTGTAGTATGCTTTAAGCTGTAATTTAGCCTGATTTAATGTTTTTATAGTTATAATACGTTTGTTTAATTAGGAAAGCTTTGATCACCGCGTGACTTTATCGAAGTTAATTTATTGGCTTTTTTCGGTGATAATTATACTACTCAAAGCGAAAGGGAGTAGATGAAAGTAATGAAGATACAGATTCGATTGACACCGCAAGCGAGCGGCAAGTGTGAAATGAATAGAAACTGAAGATTAGCAGAGGGCCATATGAGAGAACAAGCATTGTTGAAATCGCTGTCATTCTGCCTAACGTCCACCCAGGAACGGCTTGGATAGTGACGTGGTGATCACTGTACCAAGACAGGCAAAATAACAGCGATTTCAACCTGCTAATGTGCTGTTCGGCAAGCGTAAACAGTTCTATTGATTCGTGGCATATTTTCAGAGATTCATACAAGAGCGCGCTAAATCTCTTCACGCATAACTCTCGCAAGCTCATACTTCGCCCAAATTGAATCTTATTCGAACTGTATTTCATCAATTTTTCGCCAATTGGATTCTATAATTAGGAAAGCTTTGATGTTTGTTCTCTCATATGGCCCTCTGCTAATCTTCAGTTTCTATTCATTTCACACTTGCCGCTCGCTTGCGGTGTCAATCGAATCTGTATCTTCATTACTTTCATCTACTCCCTTTCGCTTTGAGTAGTATAATTATCACCGAAAAAAGCCAATAAATTAATTTCGATAATACGTGTTTGTCTACTTACAATTCTAAGTCGCTTTATTTATTGACTTGTCTGAGTCAAACTGGTGATGTTTCGTAATACTAACAATTGTCGTATTTGTTCTATATAACACAAATTTCATGTTATTTATTGCACCTGCATGTATTTTTATGTCGTGTACTTACATCACTTCCAATAATATCTGTGCTGGCTGTGTAACACCACTGGAAGTGTTGTTAAGTTAATAATGGACTCCA
Organism: Armigeres subalbatus; assembly: GCF_024139115.2. NCBI lineage: Eukaryota > Metazoa > Arthropoda > Insecta > Diptera > Culicidae > Armigeres > Armigeres subalbatus. The sequence continues at coordinate 411,278,415 of NC_085140.1, read as the reverse complement.
CTTCCGTCAGATAGGTATAGAAGACTTCCTCGTCTGAACTTCTTTCTGATGTAAATGTTTTCTATTCAGATTTCACCGACCTATCGAAACGCTCCCAGGCCCCTCCCATGTGACGCGTAGCGGGTGGATTTAAGCGCGTATCGGAATTAGTAAATGTTTCGGATAAATCTTTGTTGATTCTCGCTAGTCCCCGTTAGTTTCCTGGTCGCTATATATATCCTCTTCTTCCTATGAACCTTCTTATAGCCATTTTGCATGCTTTGGTAGAAAGGCTTTCTACTACCTATAGGTGCAAGGCTCGGATAGTGAGGGGGTTATGCGAGCCTCCGGTAAACGGAACGATGACTCGAAGACTTGGGATTGCCGTTCGCAAACCATTGAAGATACCATAAAACTAGTAATGCAGTGTATAGTAGTGGGGAAATTTGGAGGAGAATTTCTCAACCGTCCGTCCAAACGCATTACTCCATCGTAATCAATTAAGGGACAGAGTTTCCGCAGTGGGCTGTCCTTAGCTAATTTCTGTTGTTGATGGGGCTTGAGTTGCTTATTCTCATGAAGAATCCGTAATTCGTCGGAGTAGGCTTCCCCATAGGCGTAACTAGAGTCTCGGTCTAGGGGGGGGCATGGCACCAGCTGGTGGGATGTAATTTACAAAGGCGATACAAAGCACTGTGCGCATGGATTGCAATAGAAATTGTTTGACTAAGTTTATCGCCCATTCGTCCTAGAACTAACATAAAAAAAATCGCGAATAATACAATTGATTTCCAATGATGCTGTGATTGCTTCAAAACGCTGTGTCTAAGATTCAAGAATCTTCTTCGCATTATCTATAAATGAAATTCGATATGAGTATATTTCTGAAAGTTTTCAAGCATTTCCATGATTACTTAATGCATAAAGATCTCGATTTTATTGAAACTTGAAATTTTTAAAACTCTTTAGATGTGGAATAAATTCCACGAAATTTTGTCATAATCAATATAAGTATTCATGCAATTCAATATGTATGCTATGTGCTGAAATAGTTAAGTACCGATGAACACAAATTTGGAATCCTAAAGTGTTTTTTATGAGTCATAAATTCCATGAGTCATAAAATTATGAGTCATAAATCAAATTCCAGAATAACATAGGGTTTTTGTGATTACTGACGTTAGGAAGAGGCTTTATTATGTTTTCTGAATAGGTGAGAGATTTCTCTGCAAAAATCAAAGAGACTTGAGAAGCAATCAAATCGATCTGAATTGTGCTGCAAAAGAAATGTTTTCTCATACGAACTGGTTTCTAAATCTATTTTTTTTTATCCTAAAAAACAAATTCTAACTAAAGCAGGCACAAAAGAGTTTTCCGATGATCCTTATGAAATCGGCAAAAAATTAAATGGAACAAGATCTTTTGAGAATTATAAAAATATTTCTTTAATGCAATCTCTGTTGTGAGTGCGAAGGTTGCCTAAGTTTTGTTCTAATACTTTGAATGGAATGTGTTGTTGATTTTTCTGTCATTGTAAAAAAGATTCTTAAGTTTTATAATTTTATATCTTTCTGTGCCAGAATTATATAGCGAGAGCAAAAAGCTCCATAGGAATTTGATCAACTGTTTTGCGGCATACCTTGCGATTAACTCGAAGATTTTCGAAAGAATGGTCGTTCGAAATTTCATTGACCGGATTTGTGTACATGTGCTCATTTTGATGTAGTTGCTTCAGTCTTTTTTGAAGCGGATGGTAGTTTAATAGAACTGAAATATTTATATCTTAATACAATTATGTTTTTATGTTTCTGCGACCAGGATACTAGTCAAACAAATGCAGAACAAATTTATTACACTGGATTTTATTCTTACACGATTTACACTTTCTTTATTTTTCACCCATCCTAAATGCATGACGCATATTAATTACCATGTGATTTTTCTTTGAATTATTTAGGATTTTTTGAAACATGTTGCAGAGCTTTTGGTAGCAAATTGAAGTCACAGGAACAAAAATACGAGCGAAAAAAAATCGTGTAAAAACAAAATCCTGTGTATTTTAAGCTAGCAACTGAATTAGAAGCGGCATTGATTTTAGCTTAAAAATCGAGAAAATGTTCCCGGGGGTCCAACTTAAATATTTCGATGCTTTGCTGAACAAATGGTCATAGATGTGATAACGCAACAAAAAATATGTTTATAGAATTCATAATCAAAATTAAGAAATATGTAGGAAATATGTAAATGAAATAAAAACTGACTAAGTTGGAATTACTTTTCAAAATTTTCTGGGGGGGCCACAAGTAGGTCTGGAGGGGGCCAGCCCCCCCCCCCCCCGGCCCTCCCTTATTTACGCCAATGGGCTTCCCTTTGGACGCAGCGCCGTATAGTTGACTCCGCTTTCTGGGGCTCTTAACATGACAAAACAGACTATCCGGGAACCTCAGCTACAATTTTCTTCTTTGCCACAGCAACGAAACGACGAACATACCCAACATTTCTTACAAACTGTTGATGATTGGAAAACCTTCCGAAATTCACTGTGGGCTCGAAAATAGCTCGACGAGGCGCTTGTAGTTTCGGAAATCGACGGCGAAGGCGAAGGTTCCCAGAACACGACCGTGAAGATGTTCGTGATTTGGTGTCCGGAATCCCCGACCCGTTGCATGACCTGTTCCGAATTTGACAGCCAATTAGCATGAATCCTTTTTACGTCGGTCGCCGCGAACTTCACCGCTTCTTTCACAGAGTCAAGACTGTCCAAGTAGTCGTCAACATAATGATTTTCTGTGAAAAGTCTTTCCTCCATTCTTCCGCGTTTCGGTGGCTGGGCTGCAGACGGAGAGCAGATGGACCCGAAGGTTGCAACGTCCATGACGAATTATTTAATAGGCTTATCAGATTTATTTCGCCACAAGAACCATTGAGATTGTCGATATTGTGGGCTAATTTGAATCTGGTGAAACATCTCTTGGATGTCACCTGCTATGGCAACTTGGCGTTGCCGAAAACGGTACAATACCGTCATTAGCGCGGTCAACAGGTCAGGACTCTTCAGCACCATGGAGTTGAAAGAAAAGCCGTATATCTTGGCAGCGGCATCCCAGATAACTCTCACTTTTCCGGGATTATTGGGATTTAGAACAACCCCCAATGGCAAGTACCAAACCCGACGAGGATCACTTTTAGTAGATTCTTCTACGGCCAGTTCATGTACATATCCTTTGTGCTGATAATCGTCTTTTCAAACATTTCCGGCGATGTAGGGTAGGGTAGTTCAAATTTGAAAAATGTTCAAATATTCAAAATCCCGTATGTCTATCAGCTTCTTTCAGATCAATTAGAAGTCCTGGCAAAATTTTAGGTAATTTGGAAGTCATTTAGGGGTGGCGCAAACGCAATTTATGTTTATATGGGAATTTATATGGAAAATCTTTAAATTTGTTTTAAGCATCTTACAAATGTCAAATCATTATGAATTCAAATGTACAACCCCAATCTCCACTTTTGGAAGCTATACAAACAAAACCAGCGGTTATCTCATTAGTTTTAAGTCGGAGGTTTCCTCCATAATTTCACGAGCAAGCCGACCGTCTTTAGCTTATATTTTTGGTGAGACTGCAACACCGATATTTTCCACCGAAAAGAACTCTTCAACCTTGTCGTGAAGTTCGTCATCGGACGCTCGAGAGCAGATATGTAGAAGCCTTGGTGTTGAACTATCTGCTTCTTCTACATTTCCATAAATCGTCCAGCCAAGCCTTGTTTTGGTTGCTCTTCTACATTGGCATTACATCCCACACTGGGACATTGCCGCTTCGCAGCTTAGTGCTCATTAAGCACTGCGAAGTTTCTAAGCCAAGTTACCATTTCTGCATTCGTATATCATGTGGTTAACACGATGATACTTTTATGCCCAGGGAAAAAAAAATTGCCGGCACCGGAAATCGAACCCAGCCACCCTCAGCATGGTGTTGCTTAGTAGCCGCGCATCTTACCGCACGGCTTTTGTTAGGAATGAACTACTGCGTCCATTACATTCAACATTGCTATTTAGAAAAAATGAAGCAGTGAATTTTTATTCAGTTGTCTATCAAAATTACTGTTTGTAGGGACAATTCACCCAAATCGTAGCGAAAAGGAGGACATTTGTTTGGAAAAAGAGGTCATTGGAAACAAGATGCCGAATACAAATCGTTCAATATAATGCCAAACACGGCAAGTTGGACATTATATTGACCGACTTTTCGTATAATTTATTGGAATTTCGCAGGACATTGTCGACTCGAAACTCTTAATTATCCATTGTTCCAGTTATGAACTGCGAATACAACCTTTATAATGAAAAGATTCTGTTCAACCAATTTAATAATAACATTTGGATATTATTACACTGGAATTCAGCAATATTCCTCAGCAAAAGAAACTAAAACATCATGATTTGTGAATTTTAAAAAGATGGAACTATCTCATACAATTCTGAACATTTAGCAATGGATAACTAATCGAGCATAACACAAAGATGCCCTGTAGACGAAAGTAAATTACTCCTTGGGTATCATTGAGAACCATAATTCAAGGAATGAGAATGACACCGATAACTGGCTGCCACTACGTTATGTCGTGAAACGTGAAAAAATAATTTCGGTCATGTGATTCATAATTCTGTTTATATGATAAACCTCAACTGGCTCCAGTGTCTAAGTCGAATCAAGTATGAGTCAAATTACGTAACTGTAAAGTGGTGGAATCTAATCGAATAAGACTGACTCGTCTTTATCAAAGCAGCAGAAGTACCTGTCATAAGACGAGTTTAAACAATCCCATTGAATTCCACCACTTAAGTGGTGGAATTCAATGGGATTGTTTAAACTCGTCTTATGACAGGTGAAAGCATTCCACTAAAAAGCTCAAAATAATTTTCTTATCAGCAGAAGTAATTTATCTGCAGTAGGGTAACGGTTCCAATAGTGGAGGTATTAGAAGATCAAGAAAAGAAAATAATTAAAAAAAAAATCGATAATTACGGGAAGTTTTCAGCGTTAACAGTTTGCTAACATAAATTAAATTGGTGTTATTTAACATCAACAACTACCAAATATTGCTTTTACCACTAATAGGTACATTGTTCCTTTAGTGGTGATAGAAAAAAAAATGTGGTTCCCATAGTGATGCTTTCCATTGATTTCTTATGAGACTCGCCACCATTGGTACAGTTTCACCACTATAGGTGCAAGGGAGTCAATTTTATAAAGAATAATCATTATTTCCAATAGGTTTTCTAGCGAAATCTTTGGATAAGTTGCATTCAACAGGATATTTAAAGCACGCCGCATCAACTGAAACCATCGTCAAGTGGATAATTATGATAAATCTCATTAAAACCCCGCTACCTCCGCTATTGGTGCTACCTCCACTAAGGGTACGGTTACCCTAAGCGATGATCCTACCTATCAAAACGTTTTTTTTTTGCTCTTTTTAAATTTCACAGACGTGATAGGTGTCTACGTTATGGAAACATCGGAACATCGTGCCACTCAGGTGCACCAATTGCAGTCAGACAACGTGGACGACCCAAACTGCTAGATCAGCAGTTGGTCCATTATAAATAACCAGCGAACGCGTGGCACGTTCTGTTTCCTCTGGCAGCTTTGGACAATCACCGGTGGTGATGTATTGTGTTAGTATTATCAATAAAAGTGTTTTAGAGTTACCAAGTCTGTTTTTTTAAGTGAATCCATATCACGATTCCCATAAGTCTACTTGTCGTATCACACACAGATAGAAAAATCCAATGAAATTTACGTTAAACATCACGCACAAAAATGAAACGCCATTATTAGCGTAATTCCACGCGTGATATAGCCCAAATGTATACAATATTTGACGTGAATCGCCAATGTTGCCGTCGAATAATGTAAATTTCTGCATCTCAAGTTTTACGCGGTGTTTACTTTTCATTTTTTTTCTGTGTACATAACTCTTCGCATTATGCGAACTTTTTCTTATTAAAAAGCCATAGCAAGGTTCATCCTGTGGCACTGGATGGG